>NW_026000000.1:10592428-10641514 GCF_001458135.2 Marmota marmota marmota | reverse complement strand
AGGAGTGGTGGAGTGGTGTGTGGTGGGGGAGGGGGGGAGGGTGGAGGATGGGAAAGGCAGAGGAGCACAACAGACACTAGGATGGCAATTTGTAAATCAATGGATGTGAAACTGATGTGATTCTGCTATCTGTGTATGGGGTGAGGGGGGGAGTTCATAACCCACTTGAATCAAAGTGTGGAATATGATATAGTCAAGAAATTTGTAATGTTTTGAACAAACCCACAATAAAAAAAAAATTTGAAAAAAAAAAAAAAAAAAAGAATATTAGTGTGTCGAATTGACACTTCTATCAGTTAAGAGTGCAAAACACACATTTTTATAGCAAAGGAGAAATGCCATATGGATTGACTAACATCCTTGCTTATTGAACTGTCTTTCAGGCTACCAGGAGACTGGGACTGTCTTCTGCTTTACAAAGTCACTCTATCCATTGCATGAATGTCCCTACAGAGCTTTAGTGTATCCATGCTTTGGGGAAAAGAGCTAATGATGAGCAGTGTTCATTGTTCTTAAACCAAACTCCTTATTGTCTGCATGTCACCTCTGTCCATCTCACACTCCGTGTCTTTGTGCCACCTTCTCCTATCGATTTAAAAATGATTATTAGGCACAGATTGCTGAGTAACCAGAGAACTTGACATTTCTGAAGCATGCTGTGAGCTATGAGCAAGTCACAATGACCATCTGCACAATCTTTCAAGTGATCCTTGGTGTAATGAGAATCTAGCCCTGTTCCTCTCACTCACTGCCAAAGAACGAGCCTAAAGAATCTCAAGAAGATAGGATGGCTCAGGTATGATGTCGTTTACAGCAATGTTTATAAGAAGAAATGGGTTAGATAAATTGCAAGCAATCCTACCAGGCTCAAAGATGTGCTTTTTTTTCTGAGAAACTTTACTAATATAGAGAAAATATTTCTGTTAAAATAAGTTTAAAAATTACATACCAGTGTGGGTATCTACCTATCTTTCTATCTATCAATCATCTGTGACATAAGAGTTTTCATCCTTATCCCTGGAGGTTAAGTTCCAATATCCACAATGGATACCTGAAACCATGGATAGTACTGAACCCTATATACTATACTTTTCTTGCATATACCTATGATAAGGTTTAATTTATAAATTAGGCACAATGAGAGATCAATAATAATACAACTAATAAATAGAATGATCGTGGTAGTATACTATGATAAAAGTTATGTTAATGTTGTCCCTCTCTTTTTTTTCTCTCTCTCTCCCAAAATATCTTGTTGTTCTGTTCTCCCCTTTTTCCTATGGTGATGAGATGATACAATGACTATATGATGATATCAAGTGAGATGAAAGATTTAGGCATTGAGATATAGCAAGAAGCTTTTATCTAAGGTTTTCCTGAGCACAGCACTGCAATACCACAACAGTCAATCTAATAACTGAGATGGCAGCTACTAACTGACTTTTGGAAGGTTGTATATAAAAAAAGGGATGAGTCACATCCCAAGTGGAATGGAATGCAATGGTGTGAGGTCTCATCACATTCCTCAGAATGATACACAATTTAAAACTTACAAATTGTGTATTTCTGGAATTTTCCACTAAATATTTTCAGACTGTGATTGATTATGGGTAACCCAAACTGTGGAAAGTGAAACTAAAGATAATGAGAGGTTACTGTATAAATCATGGCCCCAATTTTATTAACTATATATGTGAACATATTTACCTATGAAGGGCTGGGAGAAGACATACTTAAGTGTTAGTACACATTTGTCTGCATTGTGGACATTTAAAATATTTTTATTTTTCTCTAACAACTTTTCCTTATTTTCAAGACTTCTTACAGTTGAACTGATATTAATTCCCTATTAATAACAAAATGCATTATTGATGGGAAAGTAGTATATTTAACAACGATTTATTGTGTACTTAATATCTGCCTGAGGTTGACCTATTCAAATGGAGAAATAGAGAAAGAGAAAGGAAAACAAAGTTTGCTGTTCTCCAGAATGCAAAAATACCGTCTTCTTTAGCCCTGGCTGTGCAGTTGAACCACGAGGCTGACAGAAAGATGAGAGACAATTTGGCTGCTCAGGCCAAGTCAACCCCACAGCCCAGAGTATCTGATGGAGTCCCTCAAGGCACCAAGGTAGGAGACAGGCCTCCAGATTGTGTGTCCAGCCCTGCCTCTGCCTGTGGGTGACAAGGAGTCTTTCCCTAAGCCTCAGACTCTCCTCTGTCCCTTCCATGATCTGTGACTTCACACACTTGAACTGTTCTCCTGAAATCTCACAGCCATGAGATTCTCCTATGTAGGAGAGATTTGCATTCTGCCTTTTAATAAGAATGTCTTTCTTCAAGATCTCACTGTCCAATTCAGATGTCACCACAGCCACAGTTTACAGGATATGGATTCAGTCAAGAAGGCCAAATGTCATAAAGGGTGACCCACTCATTGTAGCATGGATTTCTCTCTTCTGACTTGCTCAGCCATAAATGTCACTGTTCTGAATAATAAGCTGGGAATAATTACTTTCAAACCCCATCACCGCCCACAGCACCACCACCTGCTTGATTTCCCCTGGGTGTAAGGTGATCCCTGAAGGCTCAAATCACTTGCACATGTCTGTGAGCCATGCCACTTCCCTTCTGCTCTGTGTTTTGTCTTTTTACTCTCTGTATCTTTTTCGGGGACCATGTTCTGTCCCTTTTGCAATTACCCACATTGCAGGGCCACATCTGTTCCATGTGTGTTCTCTGTGTAAGTCCAAATAGAGACAGAGCTCTGCTCAGATTCTTCAAGCTCCATCCCGTGCTGCAGGTCCTCAGGTTTCCAGACACAGCGCTAAAGAGGAACCACCTTCTCTCCCTTTGCCTGGCCCTTAGATTACCTAGAAACCAAGACTTGTCACAATCACCTGCTTTCCAGGTCAGGTGATGAGAAGGATCAAATTGAACTCTTCCAGGTCAAGGAACTCTGTGATTGCAAGGTCTTGCACACGGGTGAACTGCGATTATTATTAGCTAGGAGATACCTATGATTCGCAGGATACAATTAGACTAGTCCTTTTCTAAATCCATGGTCCCTACAGCTTCAGTGAAAGATCCAGATAATCAGGCCACAGAGGAGAGACAGTGACATGGGACTGAACGGTCAACATTTCATCTGTGTGCACTCCTGGCTGAGCAGGCACATTCTCTGCTCTGGACAAACTTGGGCAGTGCAATCTGGCAGGTGTGCATGTTTGTAAACTCTCATCATGAGACTTTCCGTTTAAATTCCAGTCTAGAATTGAGCATAACTTGAAGGGTGTTATAGGAGGTTGTCAGAGTACCAGAGAGACAATATGGGTATGAATCCTAGTCCACCACTGCCTGATGTGTGTTCTGAAAGGAAAATCTAATCTTTCAAGCCTCAGTTTCTTCATCTGCAGTGTAACAAGAGAACCAGCCTACTGGGTTGTATTAAGTGTAATTGGGTTAATACATGGGAATCCCTTTGCACAGTGTCTGGGAGAGAATAAGTGTTAGCTGTTAATACTATAATGAATATAAATTTAGACCCACCCATAACAGTCTTCAGTTATAGATCAAGAGCTCTCAACACTCTAAACATTCTAAAATGAATACAACTTCTCCTAGACCACAGATAGGTGCAGAAAAGGTAACCAAAAATCAGTCAGGAAATTCTAGGGACTTGTCTTATGGAGACTGTACCCGCACCATGGTCAGTTTATAGAAGAGCTGGAGACTTCCACCTTTTAAATCCAAGAAAGTGAGAGATTCAAATGATGTCTGGGCAGAAAAATGTAAGGCGGGATAGGGCAGGTGAGATCCAGACATCGGCAGGCTCTGTGTCCAGGAAGAGTCTAGCAGCTGGTGGCAGATTTGCAAACTGAAGAAGGACTCTCAGCCCTACTGTCTCCCCTTACTGCTGTGTGACCTGCTCAGGTCCTTCATCTTCTCTGGGCTTCACTTCCTCTTCTGCTTTGATTTCCTCCTCAGGTTCTAAAGGACCGAGAGCAATCCAAGAGGCAGGTGACCTTTGTTACCTGCTGTTGCTCTGACTGAGAGTTGTTATTGTAATGGTGGGATGAACATGGTTCTTGGTGTCCAGTCTTTGGAGAGGATGAGACACAAGAATGGCCGGTCTCTTTTCCATGTGGTCAGTCCTTCTACATAACTAAACCAAAGGCAGAGGACATAAGATAGTAGGGCTCTTTACCCAGAGGATGGAGAAACCATTTTAGTCAGCTCTGATAGAAGAATCTGGAATGTTTTTCTACACTAGATGTGGGTCTTTATCTTAGATCTTCTATAAAAAGGGAGTTAAAATGGGAAGGGGGAAAGACGTCCTAAGAAGAGGCATGAGGAGACAAAGGATCAGGAACACACTAGAAAGCATTTATTAGTTTTTTGCACATATGAACATCTACTGTATTCCAGGAGTTGGGTACAAATTTGAGGAAGAAACAGCCCTAAGCTCAAGATGTTCCTGGGGGCAGACAGGGACTCAGATGAGCCAGAGAGATGAAACCATGATAGGGAAGCTGAGAGCAACCAAACATACCGAGGCCTGCAGGGATAGGGACAGGCCAACCAAATGCCCCAGTTTGTTCAGGACCACCAAAATTTAGCAGTCTCATGTTCCCTCAAACTGGATCAGTTAGTCCTTCCAACTTGGGGCTTTGCATTATGAACTATAGAGTGCCCAGTCAAAATTTATATGCTAAAGCCCTAAAA
Source organism: Marmota marmota marmota (assembly GCF_001458135.2). NCBI lineage: Eukaryota > Metazoa > Chordata > Mammalia > Rodentia > Sciuridae > Marmota > Marmota marmota. The sequence goes on along the minus strand of NW_026000000.1, from coordinate 10,636,790 downwards.
TATGACTGTATTAGGAGATGGGATCTGTAAATAGGAGATTAAGTTCAAATGAGGTCATTAGGGTTGGATCTGACCTGATGTGACCAGTATCCTTATAATATGACATCAGGACACAGACACACACAGAGAGAAGACCTTGTAAAGACACAAGGAGAGTACTCCATTTGAAAACTCAGGAGAGAGGCTTCAAGAGAAACTAACCCTCCCAACACCTTGGTCTTGGGTGTTTAGCCTCAAGAACTCTGAGAAAATACATTTCTGTTGTTTAAGCCACCAGATTGCTGGTACTTTATTATGGCGGCTCAAATAGTCATCTAGAGCCTTTGGTAAGAGCTAGACTTGAAACAAGATGGGGTAGTCATTCACCCAAGGGGTACAACATGTGCATAAATAAAGAAATATATTTGTGGTTTAGTAAAATACTGGTACAAGTGGTTATGTTGGAGACATAGGCAGGTCCTTCATAATAAAGGCCTCATATGCTAAACTGGAGAGTTTGGAAATTGTCTACAAGGACAAGGGGAAACTGGAATGTTAAGTGGACTTGAGATATATGATCAGGTTTGAATTTTAGCCAATTACTATGCTAAGTACAGCAGTGGCCTGTGGGCCCAAAGAGACTAGATGCTGACAGAGAGCTCCCGTGTGTTTTCAGCTCAGGATCCTGTCTTGGAGGGAACCAGCTGCACAGAGCCATTTGCTTTCACCTTTGTCCTTGAAGACATGTGTCTAAGGCAAGTTGCTTTGGCCTATTGCTCTCAGTTTTCCCAAAGGTAAGCTAAAATCATAAGTCATTACCTTCTCAGCCCACCCACATTGGCAAGGCTGGGTCCTCCCCTGGAGCTCCAAGTAAATATTGTGAAGACAGGACCCCAGCAGTCAACCTTTTGAGACCCTCCTGCTCCGGCTCTTCCTTCTCCTCTGCTCTTTCTCCTCATACAGGAGTGAGAGGGGCAAGTGTGACATTTTCAAGCCCACCCACTGTGTATCCACCAGGACCTCCAGGCCACCTCTATGCTGGGTGCTGCCTCCTTATTCCTAGGGGAGAAATGCCACAGCAGTAAGCACATGCATGCGCAGTGAAACTGCAGCTGACATGTCACACAGTGCAAGCCCCGGAGCAGCTAACATAAGCACAGGTGCAAAGCAGAAAAAAGTGAGGGGCGAAGGTCAGCTGTGCATCTGTGCTGAGCCCAGGCGAAAGCTGAGCATTCACAGAGGACATTTGCTAATGGGGAAAGTTCTCCAACACTCATCCCGGCGGGGAAAAGCAAACATTCTTGAAACAGGTGGGGAGAGTCTTAGCTTTGGGGAAGGTTCAGAGAGAAAAAAATTTGAGATGCTATCCCAAACATTCACAGGCTGGACACTTCTAGGTGGTGCTGAATCCCACGTTCAGGAATGGAAAGGGGCCCCTCTCCTTTCACTTTCAAGGACTCTGCTGGGACATTGGTAAGTATGCTGAGCTACAGGTTCAAGTCAAAGGGCAGGTGACTGTCAGAGACAACATTAATCCTAATGCAGTTAGAACCAGTGCTTGACCATATGTGCTCATAGCGGGTAGAAATCCATTTGGAAAGGGCCCTCTGAGCCTCAAGTCTCTAAAGGCCAGTGGACTTCACACCATCAGTGAATTTTATTCAGTGCTGAATGGCTAATTTATTAAATGACTGGTTTGAAGATTTACCAAAAACATATAAAAATATATGTAGTAAAGTCTTCATCAATGTACATGGATGGATTGGCAGTCCCTTAGAGTCTGTAAGATCAAGGCTCATTCTCCCCAGATCAGGGCTCATTTTCCTCTCCCCAACTCCAAGTTAGATGTCCAGGCAGAGCTATGTGCTGACCATCTTGTGCCTTTCCTCAATCAGAGAATTCCTCTGTGCTATGGAACCCTCTGGGATCCCTATAACAGCACAAAAGGAACATTCCTTAAATATTGATACATCAGTAAGAACTGTCAAATTCTGTATAAAGAGTCAAAAGAATCAAGTTGTTGACAAATCTGTATATTTGTTATGTTCACTGAACTGGCCATTTGGGAAATTGATTCTTTTGTTTGTTTGTTTTTTATTGAACCAGAAGAACAGCTAGGAATAAGCCAGCAGGAGAAAATGAAATTGCAGTATGGTAGGAAATTGGGCCTAGAGAGGGGAAGGAGGGAGTGCTCCATGGATTGGGCCAAGCACAGGAGGTGGAGGGAAGTGGCAAAGAAGGAAAGAAGGAGGGAGGAGACTGAATCTACTTCCCATGCTCAGGATGGAGAGCTTTTGCCATTCTCAAAATGCCTTCCCTTCCTTTTTCTCATTTGATCCTCACACAATCATGTGATGTGAAAGGCAAATTTTAGATCCCATCTGCAGATGAGTCAACATGCCAAGAGAGATGTGATTTTCCAAGGTTAGAGTTAGTACTTTACAGAACTTAGAGCTCAAACCCAGTTCTTGAGACTCTGAGATCTGCATTCTTGTCCATCTCACAGATGGACTGACAATGAAGAAGGAGAGAGAAACCCAAAGGAAGGGCCATGAGTATTTAATTCACTACTATGTTCTCAGTGCTTTGCACAAAGCAGGTGCATAGAAAATATTAAATGAATGCATGAATTAACAAAAACAAGAGAGATACTAATAGAAATAGCTAATATTGACTATGCCAAAAATTATCTCATTTAATTTTCAAGCATCTGTGGTCAGTCCTAGTATTAAACCTAGCCTTGCTTGCTCTTGGAATGGTTGAAGAAATCAATGGGCTTCATAACAATGCAACAAGGCTTGCAATGAAGCATGCAAGTCTCAGAGAAAATGCTTGACCAAGCAACGTTTTGCCAAAGGCAAAGTGTAGAGTAGCTTGATCTTGTAACAGGAAACAGAGTCTGTAACTGAATCCCTGAGTCCTGTTTATACTCAGATTCCTGGGCCATTTGGCTCAAATATTTAGAGAACTAAATAGGTGACTGTGCTCAGTGAGCAGAAGCTGTGAGGGAGGGCTCACACTCCTTAAGATCAACAAGTCCAAGGGCCTCGGGCATCATTCCTGCCATCACTCCTGCCCTCTGTCCTTTCTGTTGTGCTAGTTCAGCCATGCATTGACTCTACATTACCCTCCCTTGGAGACAGAGTCTGCTCTCTCATTGCAGCCTACTCAATAACCACAACCAGGTGATATGACCCTTTACATTACCTGGGAGTGGAGGGTCTCAAACCTGAGCCTGCAGGTTTTATTAAAACACAGGTTGCTGGGCTCCTCTCTAGAGTTTCTGATTTGTTAAGTCTAGGGTGGAGCGGAAGAATTTTCTTTCCTTGCAAATTCCCAGGTGATGCTGATGTTGCTGATCCAGGGAACACACTTAAAGAAGTAGAGCTTTAAGTGAAAATAAAAGTCTTGACCAGGAATTTGTGTATTTAAGGATCAAGTGGCAATCTGTGCTGCCTATGTTTTCTCCACAAATCTCCTTAGCACACTCAGCTATTACTTATCAAGGTTATGTGTGTTACTGCCTCCACATATCCTAGACTCTGCTTTGATTGCCTACCTCCTTTCCCCTCCCCAGTGTCTTTGCCCATGTTATCTTACACAGACCCTTCCCTACTCTGCTCTAGGAAGCCTTTTCTGGCCTTTTGTAGCAGGACATGTTCATTCCATATTTGCTCTTGGAATGGTTTATTTATTAATTTCTATCTTCTGGCTTTGGGGCTCAGATCCTGTTCTTGCTATATTTGTGTCTTATATGCCCTGTTAAGATGTGGGCTTGCTGATGAGCAGTGTAGCACAGTGGTTTAGTACATTGACTTTGGACTCTGACTGAGCTGGTTTCAAGTCTCATTTCTGCCCCTGATTAGCTGTGTGCACACTCATGGTCAATTCAGTCTCTTGAGGTCATGGTTTTCTCATCTGTAAAGGAGAGAAATTTAAACTGCTTGGGACGGTTTAAACCTATTTTCAAATTCTTTGCTACTTCTCCCTTGTATGTGGACTGGCCTTTGTGACTTGTAACCAACAGAATGTTTGGAAGTGATGCTATAAGATTCTGAAGTGAGTCATAAGGGGTAATAGAGTTTCTGTCCGGTTCCCTGGAGATGCTCTTGCTTAGAACCCAGTCTTTACACATGAAAGAACCAAGCAAACACCTAGAGATCCTGTGCAGCTTTTCGGCAAATAACTCTAGCTGAAGTCCCAGTGGATGGCCATAGTGAGTGAAACTCAAGGTGATTCCAGATCTCATCAAGATCTGTCTTAGTTTGTTCTATATTGCTATAACAAAATACCCAAGGCTGAATACATTATAAAGAATATGAATATATATATATATATATATATATATATATATATATATATATATATCACAGTTTTGTGGACTAAGCATATGGTGTTAACATCTGTTTGGAGCTGGTAAAGACCCTCACTATATTATGACATGGTAGATGACATTATGGCAAGAGTACATGCAATAGGGAAAGATCTTATGGCATGATAGGAAGGAAGAAAGAGCTGAGACAGCCAAACTTGCTTTATAACAGCCCATTTCACAAGAACTAATCTACTCCACTAGAATAGCATTAATATTTTATCAGGGTGGTGCCTGCTACCATGACCTAATTATCATCCATTAGACCCTGCCTTTTAAAGGTTCTGCTTCCTCAGTACCACCACATTGGGTAACCAAGCTTCTAGCACATGAACCTTTGAGAAACACATGCAAACCATATCCAAACCACAGCACCACAACCTCATGAGACACACTGAGTCTGAGCCACCATGGCTGAGCCTAGTAAGCTCTAGAACCAAGAGAAGATATATATAAATTTGGTACTGGGGATTGAACTCAGCCACATCCACAGCCCTTTTTTTGCATTTTATTTATAGACAGAGTCTCACTGAGTTGCTTAGGGCTTTGCTAAGTTCAGAGGCTGGCTTCGAATTCATGATCTTCCTGCCTCAGCCTCCTGAGCTGCTGGGATTACAGGCATGAGCCACCATGCCCAGCAAATCAAGATGAGGAAATAATCATTACTATTTTGCCATCACTAGACTTTACAGTGATTTGTTCTGCAACAGTAAATTTCAGAGACACTACTTTACAAGCTTTTTTAAAAAGTTAGACGAGACAATGAAAGAATTTAGTACACAAGCACAGAGCAAGCACACAGAAAAAAGTTACCTTTCTGTCCATGTACTCTACTGTCTCATCTACCTAACGCACAAAATTTGGGTTTTGCTTGTATATTCTTTCCAAGTTGCTTACTTTGTCATCCAGGCATTTATTAGATACCATAGTCAATATTCCATGAGTTTCTTCCAAAGCTCAGAGACAATAGGTCACCTGATGACTTGGTTCTACAGGAGACCTAAAACAAATGTGACTGTGACTGTCCCTTCTTTCACCTCCAGTGGGAGATGCACTTACAAGCTATTCAATGGAGCTGGGTTCTTAGCATTGGTATGTTCTTTGACTCTGCTATTCCTCAAATTTCTAGACAACTACTAGGAATCTCTGTCCTTTGTATGATCCTAGTTGCCAAAAGGGCATTGTAATTTCACCTCCATGAATCCAGGTTTCATCAATGGGATGTCAGGGAGTGATCTCTTTGATTTCTGGGGCTGAGCCAAAGGAGGCCTGGATACTTCAGCCTTCCACTCTTGGGACTGTCCCTTTCAGGACTCCAAGTATTAGTCGGCATTCTCTAGACAAACAGAGCTAATAGAATGTGTGTGCATGTATATACATGGAGAGATCCACTTTAATATACTAGTTTCCGTGATTGTGGATGCCGGCTAGCCTAAAATCTGTAGAGCAGGCTGGCAGGTTGAGGCTCCAAGGAAGAGCTGGTGCTGCAGTTAGAGTCAGACACAGTCTGGAGGCAGAACTCTGTCTTTCTTAGGGAACATTTCCCCATAAAGGTCTTCAACTGACCCGATTAGGCCCACTATATTTTGAAAAACAATCTGCTGATTTAGATGTTAATTTCATTTTAAAAACACTTTTATAGTGATATGTAGCCTGATGTTTGACCAAATATCTGAATGCTATGACCCAGACAAGCTGACAAGTGTGCTCTCTCTCTCTCTCTCTCTCTCTCTCTCTCTCTCAGAATCTAGCTGCTGTGTCATGAGTCATTTAAGCCACGTGGAAAGGCAAGAAGCAGGCACTGTGGTCAGCAGTTCCACAGGAACCCAGGCTGCCAGCTATCCAGCCCAGACACTGAGTGCAGGCGCCTGCAGAAGATGGGTCCAGGCCCTAGCTGTGTGTCACTCTCTACATTCAAGTGTTTCCAGAAGAGGCCCTAGAGATCACAGCAAGAGACAAGCCACTCCCATTCATCCTTGTTCAGACATAGGATACTACAGAACCCGTGAGCCCAGAGATACAGTGGTGACTTCATGACCCTATACATTTGGATGGATTTCCACACAGTAATATATAACTGGGATACTAAATTTTTAGGAGAAAAAGCTCCGATGTAGTCCTCAGATTCAGTAGAGGAAGGATTTTGCTGGCACAGCTTCAAGGCACATCTTGCAAAAATGATTCTCATTAAACCATATCACAGGACCTCTCACCTCTTCCTGTCTCATCTTTCTTATTTTCCTTCTCCAGAAATAAAGCCTTCTCTGAACCAGTCCCAAGAAGTCTCAATTTTGAAGCATAAATTCACTGATGTCCTTCATTTCATTTTCTCCTATGTAAATGAGTTGTCATACACCAGGTCCACAGAACAGACAGATCAAAACTTACAAAGAAATCCAATTATGCTTAGGCCACAAAATTCTTATTTGATAAGAAAGCAGCATAGCTGAGGACACAGTGAGGACTACTCTCCCAGGGGAAAAAATGTCATAATCAGTAGAGATATTGAGTGATTCTATTAATCTAGAAGCCCTCTCTTGTGAAATTGTTTGGGATGCTAAGGATTAAAATCAAGGCATTGCACATGCTAAGCACATTCTCTACCACTGAACTTCATCCCCCACCCTTTCTTGTGAGTTTTTATGGATTGCACTTGAGCTGGCTTGGAGCTACCTGTCATGAAGGACAGAATAAACATACACAAATGATGAGGTTGCTTTTGAGGGAAACACATTTCTTTAGGAATAAAAGAGAAACTGATTATTTGCTTCCCAGTCTACAGTGCCTAGCCTGGGAAGGGAGGATAGATCTAGAAAACCTGGCTCTGTTTACATATCCTGATTGCAGAAAGACTATGGTTTCATCATTTCTCTTCCTGTTGAACTTTTCTGGGAAATAATGGGAGACTGGCATTTAATCCTTGGCATATCCTTAACATCTGAAAATGTTGATGGGGTTGCAAGGATGCAGTATGCAACATGGTCTATCACTTCCACGTGGAACATGAATGATCCTCAATCAAGTGGAGAGAACCAGGGATGACTGTCCAATAGATGAGGTGAAGGAGAATCCTAATTCCATCTGTTTCCCTAGGAGAATCTCAAAGCCCTCTGTTCTTTGTTCAAACTCAGTCAGAAGAGCCATTCATTAAAAGGGACCAAAAACCAACCTGGAATATTACAAAAGGAAGCCAAGGCAGAGGTGGAGAAATTAAAAGACACATCCAAAGAGAGAGTAGGGGTTGGAATGCAGTTAGTCCATAGGTCTGTTCATCTCCTCTGGATGAGGAAATGATCTTGTGAAAGGGCCTTTGAGATGCTGGCCAATTCAGACTCTGATAAAGACAATGAATAAAACAAGCTGGGATTAGTTTCAAAGACTTCTGGGTGACAGAACGGAGATCCAAAATTAACCAACCTAGAAAAATGGACAAAATTTAACAAAATGAAGATCAAAGATGAAATCTTTGATCCTGAATATGTCTCTCAAACCCTGCTGCAGAGGAAGGCAGGTAAGAACTTGATAACTTTAGGCATCCTAGCCACCAGATTAGCAGGGAGTCAATGAGACCCTGGGGTGCATAAATAGCTTCAGTTCTTAGAATATATAGGTATTCTCTGCTCTGCTTGGGACCCAGCCCTTCCACCTCCATGTTTCAGGGGCTATTGGTCAAAAAGGGCAGAATACACCAGTGTCAGAGGACAGGGAAGCCCTAAGCCCAAGGACAGTTAAGGATTTTTCCACCACCCTGAGGGCAGGTAGGGCTGAGGAACAGGTAGGATACTAACCATGTCAAAGACCCCTGCTAACTCTCTTTCTTTAGTTACCAGCATGGTACAGGGGAATAAACATCTCTAGGTTTATGGTTGAGGCCCTGTATAAAAGAAAGGCTCATAAAAGAAAAGCGTAGACATTTATTTAGTAAGTTTTATGTGCCACCAAAGAAACAGGTAAGCCTATGTATTTTCATATTTAATTTTGATGGAAAGTAGAGGGCCATGAAGAGGTATGTTTGAAGGACAAAGGGTCTGATCTAATAGACTGGAGGATTGGCAAGGCCCATTTGTTCAAGTTCTCTGTGACCCTGTGGCTTCAGAGATGAGGATGTTCCTTGGCTACATGGCACCTTTTGAATCGGGGTTGGATGACTTCCTTCATGGGAGAAAGGTGAGGGGAAGGTAAGAGTGATTTCTATGATTTGTGTAAGTGGCCCCCAAAGGCTCATGTGTTCAGGTCTTTGTTTTCAGACAGTGGTACCATTGAGAGGTGGTGGAACTTTCAAGAGGTAAGTAAGACCTAAATATAAGTAAGTTAGGTCACTGCAGATGTTCTCTTGAAGGGGCCATTAGGATCACAGCTCCTCTTCTTTCTCTCCTTTTCTTCTGAGCTTCCATGAGATGAACAGCTTCCTCTGCCCCAAGCTCCAGTCATGACACATTGTTGCCATCACAAGCCCTAAAACAACATGGCCAAATGAAGATGGACTGAAACCTCTGAAACAGCTCAAATAAACCTTTCCTCTTTTTAAGTCGATTTTCTCAGGTATTTTGGTACAAGGACAGAAGTGTTGTGTTTTAGAACAGCATATCCTCAATGCCATCAATAACTCCAGGGCATAGGCTTTGGGTTTTTTTTTTTTTTTTTTTGCATTTAAATTTCTATTCTTTCTTCTAAGTTAGGGCTTAGAAACCTCGAACTAACACAGATTCTTTTGACTATTTTGCACATTATTAAGTTCCCCTGAAACTCTTTTGGGGAAGAATCTCAAAGATTTGGCCAGGGTATGGAGGATAAAAGGAAGAGGGAATTTCCTATGGTTAAATGTAGATATAAGTGCTATAATTTAAAGCACTGATTAATCTTTCTTGTAATCAGCTCAATACCAATAGTTATTAGGTACAAGCCTAAAAAAATGGCTTTTTAAAACAAGGTCACCTTAAACCCTTATGTACACCAACACAAGATGATGTGCTTCCAAATGTCAGTCAACTGAGGAAAGAGAGAATTTGAATTTTAGGAACTTAAAGGAAATAGAAGGATCTTGCCTGGGAACTTATAATTATCATATTCAATATTATAGCTCACAATTATCTTTTAATGATCTGGAATAATCAATTCAAAGTTTTAAAGGGCCAAAGTTGTTTAACTGTGAAGAGGGTCATAATGCATATTGGAAGAATGATTCATTATTTCTGTTGTGGGATTCTTAGAAGTGTGGACATTCTGACCTCAAGTTCAGGCTGGAGAGATACAGCTGTCCCCACTGAGGATGAGGAAGGAAGTTGACCTGTCTTTAAAGATGGTTCATAGTGGACTCTAAATAATGGCTTCCCTTTTAGTCATTTGCCAATGAAAATGTACAGGAACAGTGGGGGGGACCCCTGCAGCCTGAGATCATGAGAGTGCACATTCCTCCTCACTCTGGAGCCTGGTGCTGCTGGGATGCATGACCATAGCCTTCTCAGGAGGCTATGGTCACACATGAATGCTAAGTACAGGGCACATTTAAGAGTGACCTGGAACTATTTTCAAAAAGAGAAACCTGACCTTATCCCTCAACAATGGGTAGGATTTAAACGTGCCAAGAAATGACAGCTTAAGCATGGAGATACCAAGTGTCAGAGTAGGTAGAAGACGCCTGTGGAGGCTGACTGAGAGCTGAGGGGAAGATTCTTCTGGAAAGAGGTTGGGAACAGATGAGGACATCCTGGAATGCCAGATTTAAGGGCCTACCATTCTTTTTTCTCTAGGCTTTAGGTAGTTAAAAACATTGCATGAGAGCCTGTTTTATATTCTTTCATGAGATTGCTAGATCAAATAACAAGAGGAGACACAGGAAAGGATCAAAAAAAAAAAAAGGTTATTACACTTACAGGTCCTAGAGAAAAGAGGTGTGACGTGGTCCACATGGGCAAGCACCAGAGTGGTCAGGAGGAGGAAGACAGAGTCAACAGGATTTATTGGGGTTTCTGTGGGAATGGTAAAATAAGGCAGGGTGAACAGCTTGGGATTGGCTAGTTTGAATAATTTTGGTAGGCTTTGGGCTATAGGGACAGCCTCTATACCTGGCTATCTTAGCTCATCTGAGCTGCTATAACTAAATAACATATGTTGGGTGGCTAAAAAAATAACAAATTTATTTTTGGGCTGGGGCTGGGGCGCCCAAGACCAAGGCACCAGCAGATTCAGTGTCTTGTGAGGTCTTAGTCCCTGGTTCATAGAAAGATGGTACCTTCTCTCTTTGTCTTTACATGGTGGAATGGACAAGTGATTTCCTTTGGTCCTCTTTTCTAAGGGCACTAATCCCATTCATAGGGTCTCTGTCCTCAAGATCTATTCACCTCCAGAAGGCTTCATTCACCTAATACTGAGAGTTAGGGTATCATCATATAAACTAGGGGGCATAAAAACCCAGACCCTAACTCTGGCCCTGGGATGATTAAAATAGATGGATATTGCCTCTTTGGGTGCATGAAACAGACAGAAGAAGTAGAGTTCTATGTTTGTCAGATTTCCATCACTTTAACAAAATACCAGAGCTAATCAAATTATAAAGAGCAAAGGTTTGTTTTGGCTCACACTTTGGGAGATCCCAGCACATGTCTGATGGGCCTCATTGCTTTGGACTTGTGTCAAGTCAGCTCATCAGGTGAAGAGCAAAACAAATCACCTTAAGGCCAGAAAACAAACCAACAAAACAACAACAACAATAGCTAAAAGGTAAGGAGGAGGAAGGGTCCCACAATCTCTTCAAAGGCATGCCTCCAATGACCTCCTAGAGATTCCATCACTTCTTAATGGTGCCCTGGTGGTCAAGGCTTTAACACAGGGTCTTTTGGTGACATTCCAGATCTATGCTACAGTTGGCTCTGAATGGTTTGTTTGCATGTCAAAGGCAAGCTCCCTGCTGGGCACTTTGCTCCCTCCTAGAATTGTCTAGTCCCAGGAGTAGCAGTCCCTCCCCAGGCAGAATGTTTTTTAAGATGTCAAAAGGTATAAATAATATGGAGCACAAGAGAACAGTGCAGTGATCAGGAGCTAGTTAGGTCTTGCTTCATTGCTGTCAAGCTTTGCCACGCTGAAACTCATGCTGAGTCAGAGAACTTCTGTCATACAGTGTAAAGCTTGGAGATGGTAAGGATCTAAATTAGGGCTTTGCAGAAAGAACAGGGAGGATGGCAGCGGAGAAGGGCAGGGACTTGCTGAGTTTCTCAATGAAGTGATTTCCAGGGAGCAGATGGATATGTCCTCCATCAGTTCATTCACTTAGTGAACAGCTGTTGAGTACCTACTGCCTACCAAGTACCAAGAGAAATAGGGAGGGGGCTACTGTAGATATAAGAAAGCAACTTTCTTCTTCTTTTTAAAAAATTTTTACTATATTCCCTTTTATTGCTGTACATCATTTGGTTTTCAAACGTCAAATTTTAGTAAGTCTGAGGTGTCTGAAATGCATCAAGTTGGCATTAGCAATAAAAAATGTGAGACTGAATTTTGGAAGTGAACATGCAACAGGGTATGGGAGATCTGGGAGCAACAGATAAGGATCAGTTGAAAATGATGAACCCTGCAATAGGGGCAATATAGGGAGGAGGGAGAAGAGGTTGGAGAGACTCTGTAAAGGTGGAGCTAACCCCTTTCTTTCTCCTTCCTAGCTGTACATGAAGTCCTCAGGGGATAGATAGCTTATGTTTTGTTTCCTGCAGAGCCCAATGCTAGATTGCATCAGTGGACAAAGTGGGACCCTCTGTCTCAAAAGCTTAAACTTCTCATCCTGCCATGGCCCACACAAGTGTCTCTGCTCAGCAACTACCAAATTTCTTATTTTTAGTTTTTAAACCAAACATATCTATGCTTAAAATGGATGTAGGCATCTGGTCCTAGAAATTGGTTGATTTAGGACTTCCTGTTGGCATCCACAGTTGAAGTCATGCAGGTCTGAGACACCAACTAGAAACGCATATCTCCATTCCCATCACCTCCTTCCCACTCAGGCAGCAGGATGTTCACTAGAACATCTTTCTAGATGGAAAGAACCCTGGAGAATGAGATTCCGAATCAGAAAAACAGGCAGGATGAGAAGCAGGGTTGCCACAGGTTGGGGGGTGGGGGTCAGAGCCCCATTCTTCCCCCTCAGACACCAGCTCCAGAAGGAACACAATCCAGGTACTTTTTCTGTTCTTGCCACTTTGCACTTGAGGGTCACATCTCCTGCAGAATGGCCCTTGGCCTAGCTTGGAAGGCAAAAACACAGTGAGTGGGAACAGTAATGGGGAGAGAAGATTCTATAAAATGGAGAGGCTGTGCTGTTTGGGAGTTGGAATAGGTGCTGTGCTGGGAAATCAGAAAGCTATCATGTTAACTACAGATGTGAGGAAGTCTGGAATAGGCACTCAGGGCCCTGCATGTACCCAAGGACCAGATGGCTTCAGTGTCTCACAGAACTTTAGGGAGGTCTGAAGTGTTCACAGCTTTTAGAGAAGCAGCACGTGAGCATCATGGGGAGCCAAGCAGAAATATCTGTACTATCAGGCATCACCTTGGGGAGGAGTGTCTAAGTTGTCTTTGAGAGGTCCCAGTAATTCTTGGGCAAACACCACAGCCTCATTAACTGGGTTCTCTTTAACTCCCTTCTCATAGAGCTTCTGCTCAACAAAAGCACTGTCCCTTCTGCAAGACTCAGTCAATAATGGAAACACAGCTTAGAGCTCATTATTGTCCCAGGTATGCAGCTAGGTTCTGGGCCTCACCTGTATTCCCTGGGAAGAATCCACAGCCTGAAGAGAGGCCCCTGATGGGTTAGGGAAGGAAACAGATCCTGAACACAGGCCTGAATGGTGAAGGTGTTCTGTGGTTCTCCCCAGGAGCCTGCTTGACTGTGAGGTGATTACCAGCCATGGATCCCTCATGTGAGAGCTGTGAACTACTGTTGGGTGAGGATCAGCCCTCAACCCACAAGAGGAAGAAGCTTCTGGACTATGTTTCTTACTTATAGCCAACATGATCAGCTTTCCTAAAAGGGGCCTGCAGAAAGGGCAGAGCTCAGGTGTTCTGTTCCTTAGCTCCATTTGACAAGACTTTCTTTCAGGGAGAAGCAAATGTTGATATATGATATGAATCTGCTTTGTTCAGATCGTGCTGGAAATTTTTCACTTTCCTTTGTTTTAAATAAATTTAATGCTAACCTTGATCCCCCACTTTTCAAGAAAGACAAGATATCCAGACTCAGCTTCAGGGTTCAGCCTACTGGGGAAACAGTTCTGGCCTCTGTCCCCTCGTTGCCTTTTCCAGACTAAGGTGGTCAGGGCTGACCCAGGACTCACAGTGACTGCCCTGGACCTCCACACAATCTGCCGGGCAGTTACTCTATTCCTCTTACCAGTCACATTGTTCAGTCAAGAGGATTGTGGTCAAGAGGGCAGAGGACTCCGTTGTACTTAGATACCCAGAATGTTCTTTAAGTCCAACATTGTGAGTTGAGAAAAGAGTCACTCCCTGGTCTCCATTGAACACTAGCACTTATCATTTCTTGATATTATGATTTTCTCTCCATCCTCACTACTCAAATACAGTCAACCCTCAGTATCCACTGTTAGGTCTGTAGTGGCGACTTAGTGGCGACTTAGAACAAAGCAGCCAGCGAGGGAAAAGAACATCAATCAGATGCCTGCGGAAATGCCTGTCAATCAGCCAGATCTCCTGACTAACACCTGTCAATCAGCAGGACCCCCGGCCAATCCTGGAGTTCAGCCAACTCCCCTGACCAACTCCAAAGGGGTAAGGGACCCTAAAAACACCTTTTCCTGTCCCAAGCCCTCCCCTTCCTGCCGTAAGCCCCATAAAAGTCCAGTCTGGTCGAGCTTCCACGCAGTTTCTCCTCAGACCCTTCTCCTGTCCCCTCTGTGGGTCTGATCGAGTTCCGCCCGGGAGTGATATTTCAATAAAGCCTCGTTCAGCGGCCCTTTTAAGTCCGCCTCCTTTGGTCGCTGCCCGCCTCGCCTGATCTGACATCCACAGCTTCCACATCTGTAGATTGAAGCAAACAAGGATCAAAAATATTTTTTAAAGAAATTGCTTCAGTACTGAACACATACACCTTTTCTTGTCTTTATTCCCTAAACAATACAGCATCACATCTATTTACACACCACTTTTATTGCATTATGTTCATAATTAATCTAGAGATGACTTGAAGTGTACAGGAGAATATAGTAGGTTTTATACAAAATGACACCATTTTCTATAAGGGATTGAACATCTCTACCACGTGACCAGCGCTGGCTTCATTAAAGAAGCTTTGATTCATGAGTAAACGCTAGGGAGTTTTAAATTAAAGAGACAAGACTCTAATTACCTTTAAAACCATCTCCGGGTCGGCTTCTCCTAGCTCCCGCCTCCAGCCACCTAATGCCGTAATGAGGTTTACTGAAGAGGCAAGAGAGAGAGAGAGAGAGAGAGAGAGAGAGAGAGAGAGAACATGCCAGGGAGTGGACTTTTATTGGGGAACAAAAAATTCCAGGGAAAATCCCATCCAATGAAAGTTAAAGGGGGCAGCATCCCAAGGTCAGGGGTGACAATTGGGTCTTCGGGGCAGTGGCCAGACACGCCTCTGCACGGACAAGCCCTCAGACCTGGGAAAGGGTAGGGAAAGCTCTAACACAGCTATGTCTAAGCGCCTCTCACCCAGCCAGAGAGATAACTCAAATCACCTGCGAGGATGGCCTCCCACAAACATCCATGGGGTTGATGTCTACAGGGATTCTAGAACCAATCCCCTGAAGACACACTATTGCCCCTGGTGTATGGGCCCTCACCTGCACTTCCTAAGACTAATAGAAGGATGGCTGCATATGCTTCATGACGTCTGGCCCACCATAGTTCATAGGACATGAATTCTAACAGCTCCCAAGTTGGTCTTTTTACTTTATTTTATAATGCTTCCAATCCAGTTCTGCATTCTGGTCAGATAAGTTTTTTCAAGCATAATTTGGATACTGTTGTTCTTCTGATTATAAAAGTGTCAAACTTCCCTATAAGACAAAGTAAATTTTTTTGAATGATAGTCCCAGGGATTAGAGACGAGAGTCATAATTCCACTCACAAGGAGCTCCTCGTCTAGTGATATCAGATAATATGCACAATGCATTCGTTCCATGCTATGGGGACAGATAAGCATATAGGGGTCCAAGGACTCAAGAAAGGCACCTAACTGTCCCCATGATGTAATTCCTACCTTAATCAGCTGAAAGGGGAAAGAAATATGTCAGTTTGGCATGGACATCATCCACTCCTGCTAATAGAACCCCCCTTTACCTCTGGACAACTGCCCCTTCCCCATTTGCATGGTCTTCGGGACATTAGCACTCAAGATACCAGCAGCTCCCACCATCCAGGACTGAGTACATATCTCTATATGGCTGGTCATGTTGTCTCTGCCTTCCTCACCCCAAAAATTAAATATTCCTGGCATGGATTATTATGCACTATGGTCCCATTCCTTCCCCATTCCTATAGCTCTCATATGCATGATATCTTGCTCATTTTTATGACTGTTTTCTTCCTCAAAGTTAGATGTGTCATATTCTTATTCTGCAGCAACCCCACACATTGTCTATGAGAAAAGGCTTAGGAGCTAGCAGATTTTAACAGGCTCTACCACGTAATGATTGAATGGTCTTTGGACTTGGCTCCACCTAACCAAGCCTCAGGTTTTCACTCTGTGAAATAGGAATAAGACTCACCATACAAGATTATGAAAGAGTAGAGGAGGTAGAGTTATAAAGCAATCATTCAGTAATGGATGAGACCCAAAGAATTCCTGAAATTTAGACCCAGCATGCAGCATGAGCCCAATTCAACAAATTAGTCTTGAAAGCCTAGGAAATACACCTTTGTTTTGTGCTGAGTACTTGAAACAGGTATAAAGTTTTCCTTCTCCCAGGGAGCTTTTTCTTGGGTCCACTGAACATGTGACCTGCCCACATGCCCACTTGAGAACTCCACTAAGATGGGTGGGCATTACCTACAGACAACTTTACTGCCTGATTTGTGGAGTGTTCCATTTACAGATACTCTGGTCTTCCCTTATTCACTCTGAGTTCTGACAAAAACTTGAAAGGTTGATATCCTCCCTCTCTCTGTTTTACTGAAGTTCAAAATGGTGAAGGACTCTCTGAAGGTCATGGAGCTAGCAACTACTGGTGTGGCTTGACCTGCAAAAAATGTTTCTTTCACCTTTCAGCAAGGCCTTTTTCATTTGAAAATTCTAGCATGCCCACCCCTGGAGTAGCAGAAACTCACTAGGTGGGCCTCTGTGTTTTGGGAGGTCATCATACTAGAGAGCAACAGGGAGGCTGCTGGGTGGTGATTCCTAAGGGAACAGCCATCTTCTTTGGAGAGAAAAGCCCAGGTGAGGATATGGAAGTTTTCATATCCATTTCTTAAAGGATGGTGCTCCCAACTTGATGTTTTGCAGGCAGGGAGCCAATACAAGAGGAGGTCTGAAATGTGGTAGGCCTTTAGCTTTTGAAAGTTCCAGTTGGTTTAGTTGGTTTATATTAGGGAAATTACACCATAACTTCAGCACTCCTTTGTCTCTTCCTCTATATCACACCCGCTCCCTTCCTCTCCTCTTCTTATTTCCTTTCCTTGCTAAATCCTTTTCTTCCTAGAATTCCTCTCCTCTCTGTTCCTTGCCTTCCCCTTCTCTCTCTACCTCTGCCTCTGTCTCTCTCTGCCTCAGTTGCATGGTGATTGAGTTAGGAAGACATGGAATCCATTCTCCTGCCCCAGAATTGTGGTTTCAGACCGACAGAGAAACTTTGGGGGAAAGAGACTCAGAAGAGTTTAGCACTTATCAAAAGCACATCAGAGTCTGCAAAATAGACTTCCTGTTTATATAGTCCTTCTCCTCCCTGGAGGCTCAGCTGAGCCTGACCAGCTGTGGCCTGGGCAAGCCGCCTCACTCCAACAGCCCAGGATCTCAATGAATCTGTGTCAGGCCCCTGCCTTCTACCCTTGGCCACAGGCTCTCTAGGAACCCCGAGTGGTGCATCCCCAGGGTTCCCCACACCTGCATGCTGGCTTCTTCTGTGCACTTACTCCTTGTACCTCTCCAGTCTTTCTCCATTAGGGGAGTCCTGTGGGTATGTTTTTATGGAGAAAGGTGCTGGGACATCTCATAATCCCCCCGGGTTGTGCAGCTAGTAACAGAGAGGCATAGCTGACTGGGAGTCCCCGATCCCCTGTCCTTGAGGCAGGAGTCTTTGTCTCTGACCTGGGACAGCACTTGAATTCACGCATCCACTAGCTCCCATGCATTTATTAAATACCTACTATGTTCTCCATGCCATTCCAGGGATCTAGTGACACAAATGGAAAAAAAAAAAAAAAAACAAGGATTCCTTCTTTTACAACCTTATGAAACTCACAAGCTAAATAAGACTGTGGGCATGAAAACAAACTGTGAAGAAACTGTCACTTCATGGTCAATTGTGAAGGGGTGATAGATCTGGAGCAGAGGCAGGCTGAGTACCAGTTGCTATCTGCCCAGGGCAACCAGGGCCTCTTGGAAGGGGTTTCATTGAGTTGAGACCTCAAAGAGTGAGGAAGAGACAGTGATGGCAGATGTAAGGAGCTCTGGGAGGGAATTTGGATCTTACTCTAATGGTGTGAAAAGCCATTAGAGATTTTCCCTCAGGGGAAAGGACAGGAACAAATTTATTTTTTAAAGACAAAATAAACTGTCAGAAGCTGTTAGATCCTGGTAGAGTCCAGCACCACAAAACACCCTGTTGCATGGCATGTACCATGTGGCTGGGAGCCTAGCTGTGTCACTGATGACCTTGTACCAAGCCCCAAGCTACTGGGAGTCACACAAGTGAGCTCTTTGGTCCTCCCAGGGATGGGGCCATTGTTGAGCTGAAAAGAGAGACTGTATGTAGCACAGCTGTTTGAACAAGGAAGCAGCTTCAGTCTCTCAGCCTGGAGGTACAACTTGCTTCAGACTGACACTCTGTACCCTCATGCCTGATGACTCCCTTATCATGGCATCAAATGTGCTGTGTTGACCCACAAAGGAGGCAAAGCCCTCTACAGTGGTCACAGAAGAGTTAGACGAAAATAGGGTGGGCAGCAAGGAAAGGGCACCATCATAGAGGAACTGTTGCTGTGTCCAACTCAAGGACTTCTGGGGGACTCAACCTAACTTTCGTTTAGGAAAAGACCCTTCCTGGGCAACAACAAATATTCGAAACAGCTCCATGTTTAATGAACCCAATCATAGGGCCCTCAGGTGATCCACAGAAGATGCTCATCTCACACCAACCACCTGGGATGGCAGTCAGCATTCTGGGGACCTTACTAGAGGAAACTTTCTTCCTTGGATATCAGGCAATAAAGCCTCAGTGCACTAAGCGAACTGTGAATGATTGCAAATGCAAGACTGTGGACATTCTGTCACCCGTGATACAGATGTCGATAAGTGGACTTTTCTACCCTAACAGGAACCAACTTGAACCTTGGAGTCTTATAGCAGAGGACAAACAGAATACAATCTGAAAACAATGAGAGAAGTCCAGGCTAGGCTGAACTGAAAAGCAAACACTTTTTGCTGACCTTACTCCATTAAAAAGAAATTACAAGTTAATAGAAATAGAGTAGTCCCTCCTTATCCCGTGTTTCTCTTCCCATGGTTTCAGTTACCCACAGTCAACCATGGTTTGAAAACATTAAATGGAAAATTCCAGAAACAATTTNTTTTTTTTTTTTTTTTTTTTTTTTGTCTCTCTTCCTTTCTGTTTCTATCTCTATCTCTTGCACCCCTCCTCTCTGTATCTCTGTCCCCCCCCCACACACACACACACATACTTTCAATCTGTCTTTCTGACTTTCTCTTTCTCTGTCACCCTCTCTCTCACCAGCTCTGGACACGTGGGATGGGAAGTCAAAAGAGAAGGACACACAGAATGACCCAGGGTGCCTTGTCTCTAGGACTGAGGGAGAATGAAGAAAATGGAAGAATCAGAGAAACAAGGCCAGCAGCAGCTTCAGGGCTGAGGGCTGAGGCTGGTTCAGCACTCCCCACCCAACTCTAGGTCAGAGGAGACTGACTGGGGCCACTCTCCAGGACCTCTATGGCTTCCAAGAAATATGGGCTTAGCTCCACCTGTCCCCAGGCTTTTTCATGAGAAAATGCTTCAAGGAGCCAACTAGTCTGCAATCGTGGGAACAGCAGCAGGAAGTTTCCATCCATGATGACGGTGCTTGCCTAGAAACCAGCCAGTGAGAAAGGCTGTTGGAGGTCACTGGGCTCAGAGACAGAGTCTTTTGGGATTTCTAGAGACAGAAACAGGACCAAATCTTGCATGTCCTCTGGAGCCCGACTTCATATGGCCTCCCCCTACCATGCTGGCCACATCTTGTTTGTTTATGTGGAGGGCTAGTTGGGAATGGGCACAGGACAGGGTCTTCCCCCTTACAGGATGAAAGCAGAGTTTGAGGAGACACCTGAACACAGGCAGCTGAGGATAGGCCTGGCTTGTCTGTGTGGCAGGAACCAGGGAACAGCTTTGGGGGGCTTTCCCAGAGGCACATGGGAGATGTTTGCATAAGAAACGAAGACAATAACTCCCCTAGACCTTGTCACCTGTATAATGCAAACATTACTGCCAGGGGCACTGAGGCCAATGAAGAGACAATAGGGCAGGGCAAACTCAACTCCATATAAGGGGGAATTTCAGAGTAGAGTGGTTACCCTTTATCCTTAGGGGCTACCTTCTAAGACCCCAGTGTATTCCTGAAACTGTGGGTAGTACCAAACCCTATGTATGCCAGTTTTTTTTTTTTCTGTACATGTATACTTACGTTGCAGTCGAGAATTTTTATCTTGTCACTCAAAGGAAGCAATTAATTTCTCTTGGGCAAATTTGAATTGTCAGCATCACTTTTCTTGTGCCTTGGGGACATTATTAAGTAAAATAAGGGCTATTGGAACACAAGCTCTGCAACTGTCACAGCTGATTTGATAACTGAGATGGCTGCTAAGTAACTTCTGTGTGGGCAGCTCATATGGTGTGGATATGCTAACAAAGGGATGATTCCTTTAAGCAGCATGGAGAGGAGAAGTGAGAGATATCACAATGGCATACAGTTTAAAACTTAGGAATTGTTCTGGAATTTTCCATCTGATATTTTCAGACCTTGGTTGAAAAGACATAACTGAGATGATATAAAGCAAAACTGATAATAAGAGAGGACTTATATTATTAAACCTGGAAGAAGGGTCCCCTACTCCTCTAGAAGGAAGGGCTGCATATGGAAGGGGTGACCAAGAGGCAGATTAATACCCCAGAGGTTGAGCAGACTCATGGTTCTCTGGCTATATGGCCCTAGAATCCTACATGGCTCCCACCAGCACAGTCCCATACCTCAGAACAAGGCAAATTCCCAGGGTCCAGAGCACATGCTGTCTTCCTGTGGTCATGAATCTGCAGCATCATGTCACCTGTGACCTGATAGAAACATACATGCTGAGGTCCCACCCAGACCCCGTGGAATCAGAAAATGTGGGGTACAAACAACAAACTATGCTTTAAAAAGCCCCTGGATAAATTCTGATGTTCCCTCAAGTTTATGAACCATTGACCCAGAGCAGTGATTTCCCACCTGGCTGAGCATTAACATTGCTATAGAGTTTTAAAAAGTCCTACTTTTCATGTCTGACTCTGTTTCCATTGGTCTTACGGTATTCCATTGGTCTTATGGTGTTCCCATTTGAATCTTAAATATCCCCCAGAGGCTCAGGTCTTAAGCCCTAGAGAGGTGCTACTGGGAGGTGGTGGGACCTTCGGGAGCCGGGGCTTTGTGGGGGGTCATGAGGTCATTAGAATCATGCCTTCAGAGGAGACTGTGGCACATCTCTCTCTCTCTCTCTCTCTCTCTCTCTCTCTCTCTCTCTCTCTTTCTCTCTCTCTCTCTCTTCCCTCTTTTTGCCTCCTGGCCATGAGTTGAGCAATTTTGTTCCACCATATGCTTCCTCCATGATGGCTGCCCTGCCCCTGGCACAAAGCAATGGTGCCAATGGAGCACGGACTGAAATCTACAAAACTGTGAGTCAAAATGATCCTTTCTCTTTGTAAATTAGTTGCCTCAGATATTTTGCTATTTTTATATTTGTTAAGTTTTGTTATGGGGAATAACACACAGGGCCTGGAATTCTGGATCCTGATGCCAGCCCAGGCTGAAAGCGCTGGTTATGACCTATCTCGCCATCCCACCAGGAGGGCTGTGTTATTTCTAGACACATCTCGTTGCTTTTCTGTATTTCTTTACTAAGCCTTCCTCTTGGATTTTCCTTTTTCTCTTTTCTCTCATACACTGAAAGTAGGTTAAGGGAATAATTCTCCTTTTTAAACATCTGTGGGGTGAAAGTGAGCAAAGTAAGAAACTTTTGAGTAAGTCTTTTGTCTGGAAATTCTGCACATGTACAGTGAAAATAGGGTATTCTATTTTTACCAATGTCACCGTCTCTCATGCTGGGAGTTATAGTGTTCTATATTAAACTGGCTAAACTATATTATTTTTAAATAAATATTTACTTTATGTATGTCTAACTATAGTTTGTGTCAATGAAATATTTTCCTTGCAAATGTACCACATAAAAGTCTTCAGAGAAATATTAGCTTGCTATGTTAATCACATCATTTAATTTTACCAATAAAAAGTCTTCAGGGCAAAGGGATGACATCAGCAAAAGCAGGACACCATTTGTAAAGATCCAATATATGAGGGTTTTGCTGCCTGCTTTCTTAGCAATTCAGGCTTTGGCCAATGAGAAGGCCAACAAATTGGGAGTTGCCTGAGATGTGGAAGACTTCCGGGAGGTGAGGCTGTGTAAGGGACAGCTGCCCTCAGGTGGCCTCCTGGCAGGACTGTCTGCGGGTGTAACATGTAGGAAGGTGTTTACCTGATACAGCTCACATCCAGGAGGGAGACAAACCATAGATACACAATCAAATAGAAATGAAGCAGAGACCTGGGTGGTGAAGGGAGTGGAATGCAAGAGAAAACATAGCCTCTTATTAGAGGGGAGGGTCCAGCTGCAGGATAAGTCAGGCTGAAAAGAGGTCTTGGGCAGAGGAAGAATGTATGAGAGGACCCTGGGGAAGGCAGGAATGAGAGTTGTGATTGAGGACGAGGAGCTGTGGACAGGCTAGAGATGAGTACTGTGGGATGTTCAAATAAAGTTCTCATGTTCTGTGGCAGAGCAAGGTGGGTATAGTTAATAATGATAATGCTCAAAATAGTTACAAGAAAGGATTTTGAATATATGCATCATAAAGAAATTATACAAGTTTAAGAATATGTTAATGACCCAGAATAGATCATTACCCTATGCACGCAGAAACAGAACATCATCTTATACTTCATAAATAAGTGCAAACATTCTGTGTCAACCAAAAATTTGAATAAATAAACAACGTAGAACATTTTCTTAATTTAATGCCTACAATGAGTATCTACTGCATTGGGCACCAGTGGAGAACCCAAAAGCAGAATAGATATATCTTTTTGCTCCAGAATCTAACATGTGACTACCTTTGAGGGGATTTTCAATCTTCCCGAAGAAAGAAATGATCAGATCCAAACTTCTAAATAGTGCAAGATGGTTATTAAGACCTACCTCATATTGTTTAAGATTAAATGTTTAATATCATTTAATAAGTTCTATTTTCCATCCTTTTGGAACTTTTCCATGTTTGGCTTTTCTCCCTCCAGACTCTTCTCAAATCTCTGCATATTTTTCACACTATAGCTGACCTCTAAAGGATATGTCGAGGGAATCGGACAGCTTGTGCTTCTGTTTCTGGTTGCTGCAAAATGCAAAGTTCCTGAACCTGCTTTCATTACACTGGACATCAGGAACAAATCCAAAGAATTGTCATTCAAAGTCAGAGCTCTCCCTCAGGCTCTTCTGAGGGTTTGGATTTAGCTGTGCCCTTGAGATGGAATCTTTCATAGCATCTTTAGATTTTTGCCTCTATTCCTAGCCTAAACCTGACAAAGATGCTGTTTCCTGTTGCCATGGTTTGAATGTAGTTTGTCCTCTCCAAAACTAAGGTGAAAATTTGATTGTCATGTGGCAGTTTTCAGAGGTGGGGGCCTTTAAGAGGTGAGTGTGTCATTAGAAGAGAGAATGCCTTTCTCACAGGACTGGCTTAGTTACCTTGAGGGTGGGTCATTACAACAGGAGCCCAACCCTTCTTGCTTTCTCTCTTCTGTATATACCCACCTGCCTTTCCACTTTTCTGCCATGTTATGACAAAGCATAAAGGTCTCCCGGACGTCACTGCCAATCATGGACTTTTAGCCTCCAGAACTGTGAGGTAGAGCAATTTGTTTTTCCTTTACAAATTATCCAGTCTCAGGTATTCTATTAGAGCAACGAAAAACAGATGAAAACATCTGTCCCATTTAGCTTATATTTGATGCTGAATGGTGGGAGTATGTGAACAGAAATAATAGGGTAGAAATATTTTAGTGCTGGGAACTTCTAAACTTTGCTCCACTTGGATCTGATTCCTATAAAACAGCTCATGGTGTGTGTTGGGGGAAAAGGCAAATAATTTCAAACTGCATGAAACATTTTTCCTTATCATTCTAAGCAAATTCTGAGTGGCAGCCAGGTTGAGAGGTGAATGGGGAGGGACTCTGGTGGAGAGCTCTCTCTGTCATTTTACTTAGGATCTTTTTGTTTTCATGGTTGGGAGACCATCTGGCTCTGCTGTCATTGTTACGCTGGCATGAGGTGGTGTGGGGCCTCCTGGCAGGACAGCTGTGGAATGAACTTGCTGAGTCTGGAACAACTGGGAGTGAAGGATGGAATATGGAAATCTAAACTCCCAAGAACACATGTGTTCAAAACAGTGGAGATTTGTGGTTTGTGATTTTGTCAGCAAAATTAAGAAAGGGTAAAATGCACAGGAAAGAATTTTCTGTTCACAGGTGAAAGAACAAAAATGATTTCCAACCACATCTTTGGCAACAGACTTATAATTAGGCATGCTTTCCCCTTTAGATTGCTATAGAGACATATGGCTCTAAGGATCCCTGGAATCTGAGTCCAGAAGTGTGACCACCCCAGCCTTTCTTAAGCTGTAGCTCAGAGAGCTGCAGTGGGTGGCAATTCACATAACCTCAGGCTGTTTGTTTAAACATTTTGTTCAACAAGTAATTAAAATGTCTTGTAATGCATTTATGGTGGTTTAGGATTGAGTCTTACGGTCTGGAAAAATCCATGAAATTTGAAAGAATTGATGGGTTAAGAGGAATGGGGCC
This sequence comes from Marmota marmota marmota, assembly GCF_001458135.2. Taxonomy (NCBI): domain Eukaryota; kingdom Metazoa; phylum Chordata; class Mammalia; order Rodentia; family Sciuridae; genus Marmota; species Marmota marmota. The sequence continues at coordinate 10,612,102 of NW_026000000.1, read as the reverse complement.
CAAAGACCAGCTCAAGTAGGGCATCTTGGGAGAGGCAGAGAAAGGAATTAGCTGGACCCCTCTATACCCTAAATCCAAGACCCCTGAGCATAAGAAATTGAGATGATTCCGGCAACTTACTTCCTAATAATATCCTACCCTTGATTACTTCAATAATCTCTGGCCATTCTGCCAGAGCACACTGGGAAAAGGGCTTCAGGAAATAGACCAAGTGAGGGATCTTTAGTTCCCCTGCCCAGATTCCAATGAAGGATGATCCTCAATACAGACAGCTAAAGGGACATCACTGAGAATCCCTGTCACTTCACCAAGATAAGGATCTGTTTACAGGTAGAGGCAGAAGGAGAGCCTGAGAAATGAGGGAAGGATATGCCCACTTGCAGGCTTTCAGGGAAGAACCAGGAGAGGGATTCCAAGCTTCCTCTCAAGGCAACACCATACAGAGACAAAGGGGAGCCACGTAGTGTGACTGACGATTGATCTAGATCTGCTCTTGATCCTGCATGGCCCTGTTTGTGAGAAGTATAGTAAGTTAAATGATACATGTGTCTAGAGCGGCTAGCCCTAACTTTGGTACATAATTAGCACTTGGGAAACATTAACTGGCATCATTTTTGTTATTATTTCTCTTATTTTTTATCAGCCTCTGCCCTGACTCCTTTATTTGTGCCCCAAAGATCTAACTTCCCTTTCCGATTCTGGGATTCACTTCTGCCACCCACCCCTGTGAACCCAAGGCTTTTCATGATTTATGGCTAGGTTAGTGTGTCAATCAACATCAACACAGTGAGCACATGCCTGTGCATGCCAGGTCCTAAAGTTTGACTCATGGCACCCTGTGCCCCAGGAGAGCCTATCACCATGCATAAAGCAAAGATATGTCAGATGCCCTTTGGGCTGAAGGTGAACACACTTCCCCTTGTCACCACCACCCCTTTTACTCCCTGATATCTTTACCAGGTCTCAGACACAGAGGAAGGAAAAACTAACTGGTTTCAGACAGGTTGGTAAAAATACTGTATGTATATATGTCACTACATGATCAACATGATTCTGAACATGTACTCTCAGAAAAATGAAATTATATCCCTGTATGATATATCAAAGTGCATAAATGCATTCTACTGTCAAGTATAATTAATTAAAACAGATAAAAATTTTTTTAAAAAGAAAAATAAAACATGGACCCTAGCTGGATATGGTTACACCTGGAATCTCAGTGACTAAGGAGGCTGAGGGAGGAGGATCACAAATTTGAGGTCAGCCTCAGCAACTTAGTGACACCTTCCCTCAAATATAAAATGGGCTGAGTATGTTGCTTAATGACAAAGTTCCCCTGAGTTCAATCCCCAGTATTGCAACAAATCAGATCAGCTTAACTTGCCTGTTTTCTGATCTGCAAAATAGAAATGCCATCTCCTTTGCAGGAACCAGGAAACATTAATCAGCATGTGTTAAGCATCTGGCACATAAAAGGGTCAAGGAATGCTGGCTTCGGCAACCTTACCTGTGCTCAGGCTCCTTCCTTGCCCCATCTCTGGGGCAGTCAAGGAAACTGAGACCCTATGCAGCATGCTATGGATAAAGAGCCAAAGAAAAGGAGACCAGAGTTCAGAACTCAGAATCTCAGAGACTTTGCAGAACTCCAGCTGGATTGTGATGAATAGGTATTGATCATATGCCCGAGGATTCCGATCTCTCTTCTTCCAGCCTCTTTGCCTTATGCCTGGCTCCCAGGGAGAATGAGAAGCCCAGGGCCAGCCTGAGGATCCAGATGCCCCTAGAAAGCAGCAGGTTTGAGGGGAGAGAGGAGATGGGGCTCAGGGGAGGAAGTGAAGCAAGGACCTATGACTTTTTCTGGAAAAAGAAGAGAGCAGGGAGATGGGAAAGAACTGAGGAGAGGTGGACCCTCTATCCATAAGCTTAGTAAGTCTCCCAAACTCATTCATCCTTTGTGCTGCCACACATTTTATCTTTCAAATTAGGACATTTGGAGGTGGAAAGAGGACAAAATCAGTTATTTTGCTGGGACAGGAGGCAGACATGGGGCCATCCCAGGCATCTCAGGCTGCTCCATCGCTCCATGCTTTGAGAACTTTGAAAAGACACCTTAACAGCACCAGGGATCCCTTGATTCTTGATTCCCTCCTTTGGGAATCTTGGAGTTCTGGTCTTCCCCTTTCTAGAACTCCCTGTTCCAGCACTATTCCTTGCAGCTTTCTGAGTGCAGCACAGTGAGCAGGCGTAAGAAGTCACCAGGGTCTCAGTGAACCCACTCCAATGGCATAGGCTCCCCTACAGGTTTCTTGGTGGGGTAAGGCCCCAGTCTTCCTCCTATCTGAGAACAAGGACTGTGATAGCTGAAGGGAGACAAGGTTTCTTTATTCTAGAAAAGTACAGAGTGAGGACTGCACTCTTCCTATAATGGTTCAGACTTTTTCAGCAAAGGTCCAGATAAGCTTGGGAGTCAGAGATAAATGGATTTGGGATCAAGAGCTGCAGCTTCTTGTGCTCATCTGGACCCATCTGAGCCTGAGCATCTTTGTCTCTGTATGTGGTCAGTAGCATCTTGATAACATGCATTAGACACATGATTTATTGTGGAAGACTGAATGAGATACTGATACAAGAGCACAGAGGCTTAATCATTTGCAATTACTACCATATGTTTTGATTCTGAGATATCACCATTTAATCATAAAGCCTACAGCTCTTTAAGACAGAGAAAAAAGTCGACATTAGATGTATACCTTAACAGTAAAGGTTCTTCTTATTTTAGAAAGATTTTTTTGAAGTGCTCCTCAAATTAAGTAAATTTTCTTTGCCTTTTTATTTTTTCTTTTCCATTTAAGATGACTGCCCTGGGCTCATCTTTGGGTCTTTGTACATTAGCATTTTTTGACAACCATAATAAAAATTGTGATGTACACACACACACACACACACACACACACAGATTGACCTTCCACTTAGTAGGTATGATGTATGCCAACATGCTCCATTTTATTTTCTTCTTTCTTTTCTATTTTATATTTTAGATTTGCTGCTTCTGACAAGCTACTTGGATTCTACAGCCTGTGTTTGCCTAGTATTTCCTCATTTAAACCTTGGATATATCCTTGGGCCCTGGAGCCTACAAATTCAGTCCCCTTCCCAACACCTCTACCTGGGATGATGCTGCTAGGCAAAGTGCAAGGAAAGCTTTTTGGTGCCTTGCTGTCAGACAGACCTCAGGTGAACCCCTGCTCTGAGATGTGGAGCCGCTTCCACCGCTGCTCTGAAGCTCAGACATTGGGTCCATATCATGGGACAGTGTTGGTATCTGTGAGATTGTCTGGATGACTAAAGCCTGAGCTACAAGTACCCTGGACACAAGCTTTCCCCGGAAATGTCAGCAGACAGAAAGCACCTGACCAGTCTGTACCTTTTTCCTTATGGGAACTTAGTCCTGTTGACTTAAGGGGACACGCATGGAATGCATTAGCCTCCAGTTTCCCCTTGGCCTCCTGAGCAGGGGCAGCCCACACAGCCTGCTGTGCTTGTGCTCTCTCAGTGGAAGAACTGGAAAGAGCTGGTCCATGGTGGACCTCATTCCCTTGTGCCCAGGCTCCTTCATAGTAGCTGGAAGGAGAGCCTCAGCCCTGAGGCTCAGGAATGTCCAGAATGGTTGTTCACTCACGGTCTACAAGCCCATGTGACCAGGGCCAATGGTCCCATGTTCACGGAAATGCCTGGGAAGAGGGAAGAACAAGGTCATCCTGTTGCTGCTTCTAGGGCCTTCCAGACTGACCGAGTCTAGCCATTCCTCCTGCTGAGTCACTTCTCTGACTGTGGCTCAGAGATTGGGTGCTACAGGGGAACACTGGGCACAGCGAACACTGCCAGCAACCCTTTCTGAACTATGAGCCCTCTCCCTCTTCTCCTTCCCAGGGGTTGGCCTTCCCTCCCAGATTGGCTCTGAGCAGCTGTTTTTAGGCCACAGCAGCAGTAGCCTGGTGGACTGAGGCCTGCACCATGTGGAACAGTAAAAAAAAAAAGCACAGAGAATGCTAGAAGAGCAGAAAAACAGCATGGCTACAGGCTCATATTTCAAGCCAAGAAGGCCTTGGTCTGAATCTTCACTCTGTCACCTCCTGGCTGTGTTCATTGGTGGAAGGACAATGCCTTGGCTTCTAGTAGATGATTATATATAGTACTCCCTATTGGTTGCTTTATTCTACTTGATAAGTATCTCTGAATTACTCTTCTTCAGGGCCCTGGCCATGTCCAGCCTTGCACTGCCCCATGTCAGACCTGTGCTAAAGCAGACATCTGGCCCAGAGACCTGCACTGGCTCTGGCTATCCACCCTTCCCATTCAGTTACCAGCTACAATGTTAAGATGGGTTGAGTCACAGCCCAGTATCAATCACCCTCACAGTCTACTCAGGTCATGTGCACAGGGCCCCTGGGCAAGGAGGATCCCTGGGTAGGAGGTCTTTTGGGGAAAGGTATGATTTTAAAAACTCTATATTTAACAGGAATTGAACCAGTGTAGTGTATGGTGGTCTGAGACTCTGGAGGAAGGGTCAGACACAAGGGATTGCAGAGAAAGGGCAATATGTGACTGCTGATAAATGAAATGCAGTGAACTGAATTTGAGTCTAGAGACTGACTTACCATTGTGGCCCTGAGTGTGAAAAGGAATGCACAACCCTGGGAGGCAGGTGTTGCTGCCTGTATTGTAGACAGGAGCAAAGAAAGTGTGCAAAATGTGAGCATCCTGTTGATTTATCATGCAATCATTCAAAAGTTATTTCTTTAGTGCATTCCAAGTGCCAACCAGAAAAGTAATTAGTGAAAAACATAGGCCACATCCTTCCCTTGTGGCATAGCATGGGGAATTAGATAATAAGTAAGTGGACATGGTCAGGGGGTGCTATGGAGATGAACAGCAGAAAGCAGGCCATGTCAACAGGGAGAAGCAAGGCCATGATGGGCAAGGACTGTGGGAAAGGAATGGATGAGCCATGTGGAATATGGGCAAAGGGACCACCTTGTGCAAAACTGTCTGCCAAGGCTGAGGTCCTACCACATTTAGGGAGAGGAAAGAGAGGTCAGAGGAGTGACAGGGGCAGTGTTTTATAGGTTATTATTCTTCATGAAGTGTTTGAGTTCAGGTGCCATCTCCTGTCATTGTCATAAGACACTGGTGGCAGTTGAAAGGGGACATGCTGAGAGGGCATGAAGATAGACCAATTAGGAGGCTACTGATATGTGGCTTGAACCAGGATGATAGCAATGAGAAGTGACTGGATTCTGGACATATTTGGAAAGTAACTCATTGAGTTTGTTAATGAGTTAGCTCAGGGTTGGAGGAGATAATACAATAATTCTAAGATACATGTAAGGTCTTTGGCCTGATCCCCCAAAAGGATGAAGTTTCTATTTGCAAAAATTAAAATGAGCAAATTGGGGTAGAGGAGGATTTTTGTTTCATTTTGCATATGATACATTTCAGAAGAAGAGCTGGGTATGCATGTCTAGAGCCCAGGAGAGGGGTCTGGGCTGGAGACAGCACTATAGGATGGATATCTTCACAAAAACATGGTGTTCAAGTGCAAGACAGCAAGTTAAGTTTACTTGATGCTAAACAAGAGTGACCAAGGACTGAACCCTAGGTGTTCTTGTGCTTAGATGTCTGGAGGAGGAAAAGGAAAGAGCATAGGGCATTGAGAAAGAGTGAAGCTGAAGACACAGTCAAAGGGGGAACTCCTAAAAGCCACTCACAAATGTGTTTCCGGGAAGGTGATCAACAGGGTCAAATGATGCTGATGGACTGAATAGACTAAGAAGTGATAAATGACTTTTGGATTTGTCAAGATGGGGCTTCTTGATGATCTTCACAAGGAGCAGTTCTAGTGGTGTAAGCACAGGGTTAAAACTCTAACTGGGATAGAGTCAAGAATAACAAAAGTAGGGAGGAGAGATAGTGGACATGGGAAATATAGACGACTCTGTTGAGGACTTTTGTGAGATAAGAAGCAAAGAACTATGGCAGAAGCTGTAGAGGAACATCAGTGCAGAGGGACATAGAGACTGTTTTCACATTTTGTTTTTTATCAGACATTATAGCATGTGGTATGTTGAGTAGACTGAAAAATTTATGGTGCGGAGATGAGGAAGGAGTCAGGAGAGATGCTTTTCTGCTGTTGAGCAGTGCTATACTCCATATCCCAGGTGCAGGCTGGCTAATCAACATAGGTCTCCACACAGGTGACAACAAATTGGACAGGAAGGTGCACAAAAGATGAAGCCTGAGCAAGTCTCCTTATTCTTCCCTTTTATTCCATGACATGGGAAGCCAGATTGTTAGCCAAGAGTGAGGAGGAAGAAGATGAAAGTTTAAAGAGACAGAAAAATGTGTGGAACAAGCACCTAGGAGAAGGGAGAGAGAATGGGACAGGGAAGTGTGGTAGGGTCACCTGCAGCAGTGAGGATCCTCTGGAGGTGGGTGTCATGAATTGAGAGAAACTAGGCAACAGGATTTTTTTTCCTTTTTCTTTAGCTCCAATCAACTTGGAAGTGCAGTGCAACATGGATTGAGTTTAACTGAAGATGGTTTGACAAGAAATCAATAGCTACCAACATTTATTAAAAGTCCAAGGCTCCTCGCACTCAGTCATTCATTCCCTTTTTAAGAATCTCTTACATTCCCTCCAACACTCTTCCATTTGCAGCAATTATAGAAGGGCTGGGCTTCTTGTTGCTTTGCTTCTGTTTGGCCTCATGGGTCAATAAGTAGAAGCGATGCTATTTGCTCCAACAATTAGCAGAACATGGTCCCTGAAAATTAAGAGCAGCTCCTGACCCAGGTAAGAGCACCAAAGCTTGGATGGGGCTTATCCACAGACTGCCATCCACAGGCTTGTCCTTGGCTGACATCAGCTCTCAGCTGGTGTTTGTTAAACATCACTGTGACCAGGCATTAGGAATAAAGCCTCATGCAGGGCATCTGGAACTTACAGGATAATAGGATGACTTAGGAATAGACTCCACCTGAGAACACATTGCCTCCAGAGTATGTCTTCCTTGCTGGACACACTAGCAGTGGGGTGGACCCCAGATCCCTGCCTCATGGCTTGTTGACTGGACTCAACAAACACAGGTTTGCACAGGTTGATGTGCTCAGTCAACATTTGTTTTGTGCTCAGTCAACATGTGTGCTAAGTCAAGTGGTGGTAGGTGCCTTCAGCAAGGGAGGCGTGTCCTAATCCTAAAGGGATTCTGCACCTTTCATGTAGGGAGGGATCTAGGGGATGCCCTAGGTCTTTCTTTGATCCATTCTAATATTGTAGCAGGCAGCAGGCACAGGCTAGTTCATCCCTGTGGTCTGAATGACCTTTCCTTGGAGTTCAAGTTGAATCCAGGTAGAGGGCTTAGGGCTGGCCCAGGGGACACTTGACAAAAGGGCTAGGAGGTTGACAACACCCCAGGCAAGTGGCAGCTCATGACCCAAAGCCTGCTTGCTCACCACCTGCTTTGCCCACTTTGCCTAATAGGCCTTGTGATGATTATTTGGATGTAATAGCCTAAATCCTCATTTCTAGCTTGAGGAGCATTTATTTGCAATGCATAAACCCAGGGCAGGGGGTATGGAGGACCTCACAAGGGACCCATGCCTCCCTAGCTTCTCCATGTGCAGTACTTTTGACCTCTCTCTTGGGCTCCCTGTTCTTATGTCCCTGCCTCTCTATATACATCTGTTTCATCAAGCTGTGTGTGGTTCCCTCTGCTTCTCTGTCTCCCTGCTGTCCACAATCCTGAATGCCAAGTCCTTAGTTGTGGGCACAAAGAAACAGAAGCAGAACTTAAGGCTCACTGAATCATGGCTCTGTATTCCTAGGACAGAAAATCCAATTGGCCCACAAGGTGCACTAGTCAGCCATGCTGTCCCATCAGCTGTGACAGGGAGATTCTCTTGAAGGCCAGGTACTTCCTGGCCTCAGGATCCCATCACTGTGGGAAGTCTAGCTCATCTTAGTTGCTTTTGTTCAGTTTGTGCCTCACATGTGCATGTAGTTTGGGGAGCAGGGAGAAACCCAGGTCTCTGCCCACCATGCCCTGCTCCTCAGGTGAGCTGTGTCCCTGGTAGAACAGGCCCTGTTTCTAACTCACGTGAGGATATCACATGGGCTCTCAGTGGCAGTCTTCATGGGCTCATTAAAGCACCCCTCAAAAGACTCTATTTCTCTTAAGTCTTAGCTTCAATTACATTTTTTTTAAGGGAGCCTTCTCTGAATGCTTAAATTAGGGGCATTTCTGCTCTTAAGATTTCTTGATACCTGGATGCTCCATACTTTATGAAAATGTCCACTTCCTTGCACTAGAGGAGCAGAGGGGGGAAAAAAAGATGTCCTGGTCACTCCAGTGTCCACAACACCTAGTGCAGGACTGGCATCAGAACTGTTGCTGGTTGAGTAAATGAGGGTCGTGGGCCTAGACACTTTTTATTGATTGATTGATTGATTGATACTATATCATTCTGAAGGGTCAACTGGTTGTCAATTCGTGTGCAACAATGGTGGCATGGTGTGCAAGAAACATGACCTCGCAGCACTAAGGACCCTACAGGTCACCCTAACCAAGAAGCTTCTCCCCATCCATCAGCTCAGAAAGTAGGCTCAACTTCTATGTCACTTCTAGCTCCACTTGGTGTCTGAGCTTTATTGAGGGGCTAAGAGTTGAGAGGTGGATGTGACTCCCATTCCAGCTGTGTGGCCTCCACCCTATCTGTGGCATCTACCCTGTATATATGTAATGGGTAGGTTCTGAGCATAGGAATGACATGGTCATTTCTAGGTCAGAAATAATCTGGACTTGGTAGACATTTGGGGCTTTCGTGCCAGTCTCTCTTTTGCAATGTTTATGAATGAGAGAAAATGTGGATCCCGGGGCACCAGAGGTGGAGAGAGGGCACCTTTTGTGGGGAGAGGATGAGTTTTCCTGTCTCTCCAATGCTAGCTAGTTTGCCTAATCCTCTCAGTTCTTGGTGGCACTAGGCTTCAATGTGGTAGCTAGGGAGACTGAGACTCAGAGCAAGTAATGTGACTTAAATCAGAGGGCAGACAGAAGGAAAAGAATTCAAGCTCTTCTCTACTCATCTTCATACCCATACAGGTTGTTGTGACTTATACTACCTCTCCTAGGGCCTCCTCTAACCCTTCCTTTCTCCAGTGCATGTGCAACTGAAAGAGGACACAGTTTTGGTCCGAACTCCATTTTTCTCTGCTTGCCAGCAAATGAGTTCTTCCCAGCCTGTCTCAAATTCTAAGATCAGCAAATCCTATAGGACTATACCTTATGATGGGAGCCAGGTTGCTCCCATAGGCAGGAGCAGGCATCTCATGATGGGAACTGAATCGGCCCCATAAGCAATATTGATTCTCCAGATGCCAGCAGGACCTTTCATAACCAGACCTGAGAGAATGATCAACCAGACTACTGTTTGGCCAGGATTGCTTGACTATGCATACTTCTTATCCCTGCCACCACCCCACTTTTCTCTTCCCCTATATAATCCTGAAGCTGTTGCCAGTGCTTTGAAGACAGGGTTTAGGAAGTTGGTCACCCTGTTTCTTCCCAGAGTGACCTCATTGAATAAATTCCTTTCTTACTTCACCACCACTTACCTCTCTGACTGGATTTTTGAGGTAGTGGGGCACAGAAGCCCTGAATGTATAATTCAGAAGCCCTGGTTTGTTGAGACCCCTCAAGTGTCAGGTCTCTGGTAACACAACTTAGCACCCAGTGGCATCCACCTTATAAGTAACGGAGAGTTTCTGAGCACAAGAGTGACATGGTTATTTTTAGGCCAAAAACAATCTGGACTAAAACATTTGGGGCTTTTGTGGTGGCCTTTCCTTTGCAATTGTAGTTGACGGCAGACTACAGAGTATGTGATAAAAAGTGTTAAGAGCTAAACATTAGGAGAACAAGGGTGAGGTCTACTGGATTCACACCACTGTTCCCAGGATCCAGGACAGGGCTGGCCAGCAGCAGACAAATGAATCTGGCTTCCAGCAGGGCTCCTGTGCAGGACAGGAAATATGCCGAGAGTTCCAGCAACAACTGTTAACTTCTGTCAAGACTGATAAAGGCAGAGTAGAAGTTTTCTTCCCCAGAGCCGTTGGGAAAATTCTTGGGACCCTGGATCAAAATCCCACCTTGTGAAGTAGAGTACTAGTTTTGCCTTTAAGGAGAGATCCCAGCAAAACCCAGAGAAAAGGGAGTAGCTTTACTTTGCTAAGGGTCAGGAGTAGCAATTGTGACCCCAGAATTTTTGCCTGTGATTACATGAATGGCCCTTTCCCACTAACCACTGCAACTAGTGTTGAGTTTAAGGAAGAAAAAACAAGTCTGAAAAATTTTATGTGGTAACGCTCATTTCAAATTCTTGGTGGCTACATTTGAATACAGATCTTTATTAGGAAAATTATAAGTGCAGATACATTTTTTTCATTGATATGACTTCAAAGTAGAAATTGTTGTTTCTCAGGGTTGTTACTTTAAGGGGAAAAAAAAGCACACACTGCATACAGGAAGCTGCCTTCTCCAGGACCATTTTCACATTATCTGGGAGATGCAATTTAAACAATATAAAATACAGTATTTATCACATTTAACACTGAACCCATCACTGCTCAAAGACTGAGAGCCTGGCGAGGTTGGTTTTGTCAGTGGTCTGCTTGAGGGACTTGGAGATTTCTAGGCAGCATTTCCAGGAATGGGGGTCCTTCAGAGTGGATTAGGAGAGCTGTGCAGAGGGAATAGGGCCCCCAAATTTTCATCCAGCTGGAAAAGGGTGCACTACATGAGAAAGGTGATCAACTCCCAACTGGGGAGCCCTGGGTAATAATTTCAGAGAGAAAATCACATCATGGAAGGATCAGTGGGATGCAATGAAAAGATTTAGTTCTCTGGATATCCCCCAGGGGAGACTGCAACCTTTTGCAATGCAGACCTTCTGCTCAAAGCTGAACCGACTTTCTTAGGAGGTGATCTCTGATCTCTGGTGAACAGGTAGAGAGCAGAGGGTCCTCCTGCACCTCCTCGCTAGTGTCTCAGTACCTTGGCCAGAGGGCGACAAACAACAGTGCAAAACAACACATGGCATAGATTTGGATTCCAACATACAGCGCGTCTGTGAGCCCCCAGCCCCCCTTCCCAGTCCTGATGCAAAGGCTAGTGTCAGGGGTGAAGGATAACCCAGGAGGTTGCATGGAGCCCAAGGGAATGTCAGGGTATCCGCAGCACCAGGACTAGGAGGAACAGCTGGGTGTCCCTAGTCAACAGCTCCATGATGCATTTGACTGGTATTTTGAAAGCAAACTGGGATTAGGATGGGGAGAGACTTTTCCTTTGCAAATGGACCATTTAAATGCATATTTTCTTCAGCCAGGCAGTCTCCTTTAGGAGCCAATTGTTAGTAGAGAACTGTTATTTCCCTGGAGTTTCTACTCTTTTTTATTCCTCCCCCTATGCAGGAGAAACAAATGATTCCTTTCGTAACTCTACTTGAGATTTATGGTCAAGTTTGTTTCTTTGGAAGCAAGAGATTTAATGGTCCTGGTTCCTAGATTCCAGAGGGGAGGTGCTCCTGAGTTTTCCATGAAGGATATCTTGGATTACCTGGAAAATTATTGTCTCACTGAACATTCAATTATTTCATGTATAAATCAGAAGACTTGTAGTGATGGGTTAATTGCAAAAGAGAATTTTTAAACTAGCTTTGTGTTCTTATAATTAATAAAGATCTCCTAACCCCATTTTTCCCCCAGTATAACATAACTGGTTTGAAAATCTTATGTTTGAATTGGGGGAAATTTTTTGGTAGATGGATTTACTTCTTCTATAAAAAACCAATTTAAGCTAATATTTATGGAAATGCCTGACACACATTACTAATTACAGATTATGAAATCTCAGAACACCTGCAAGTAAAATCCCTTTTTAACTTCCTTTCTCCATGCTACGTACAATGTCATGTCAACTGATAACTTTCCTTGCTTTGCTCCTCATTTTTCCATCTTCCTCACTAAAGTGTCTCACTAGAATCTTTAACCAAAAAGAGAAAGGTATTAGTGAGACTGAATGAAAAACAAAACATACAAAAACATCCAAGTACCTACATTTTAAAGCAGTTTAATGTAACTCTATAGACTGCTCTTAAAGGGAAAATTTCAAATGTCAGGAATTTTATCCTACTTTCTTAGAGGAATGCCTGGCTGTACATCCTGGAAGTGCATATTGACATGTGCCAGGAGAGAAGTCCAGGGTTAAGGTAAGACATGATGGCATTGCCAAATGGTGAAGAAGATGGTTAGACTTTAATTGGGAAGGGATTTTCATACCTAGGATTGATTATTTTATGATTTTTATTTTGAAAATAATAATAAAAATTGATATTTTTTTCCCCTTGTTATTTCCAGAACAATACTGAGCTTGGCACCAGGAGGAAAAAACTCTGAAGTTTTAAGATATCAACAACTCTAGAGACATTGAGTGTTAGCAGTCCTCAGAGATCAGTGCTGCTGCAAACAGCATTCCTATGGGCTCTATCTGCTGATCCACCTAGTTTTGTGGCCAGTGGGGGAACCAGATTCAGCTTGATCACAGCCCTAATCAGGAATTGTTCAAAGTGCCCAAGGGGGCGGCTCCTGACACTCAGCCTTTGCACAGGAGGAAGGGGCAGTGCATGCACCAAGATGTTGGTCATGGATGAGGACATCAGCTTTGAACAAAACATAGAATTGGACAACAGACAATATTCCAAACAAGACATAGATGTGCACAGTGTTTTCAGGGAACACCAGGTATTTGGCTTTCCTTCTTGGTGCCCAGTTTCAATGAAAGCTTTCATCTTGAGAGAGTCCTTTTTCAGGATCATGGAGACAGTCTTGGAGACACATGATGATGGATGAGAGAGAGAATGATGAGAAGGACGTGATGGGATGTGGAGGAGAGCACGGGATGAGGGGTGGGTCTCACTCTGCCCTGGCCTCACATTCCTGCCTCAGCCCAAGGAAGCCCTGCAATCCTCAGGGAGGAGGCAGACCCCGGCTTCCATTTGGAAAGGGGGTGAGCCTCCTGTCTCAGCTTAGAGAGATATAAAACGTAGGAACCCCTAATCAGAGGAGAAGGGGGGCTCCATGGGAAAGATACTATAATAAGGCAAATAACATAATGGCCTTAGCCTAAGTTCCTATTAGTCACCAATGACATTGGATAATCAAACTAAATGAAAAATAAACACCATTTGCTTTTGCTACATAATCAAATGGTGAAATTAAAGCAAACTGTGCAAAAACAAGGCCCTTGGAAATGCATTCAGCCCTGCCCAGGAGCAGAGGAAGTAGCTGTTGGCCCTTCCCTAACACTGACTTCAGACCTGGGCTCCTTCTGTAAGGTTTCCTCAGGCGTCTGACCCACCTCTCACATCTTGAACCTCCTGTTAACAAGAACAGAGGAGACACCATTAAGGAGGTTTCCCCCAGCAAGCCTAGGACTCTGAGCCCTACTCCAGCAGGCGGCTGGCTGCCTGGCAGGAGCCATGGGGCCCTTACTCCTTACTTCCAAATCATGGCCAAGTGTCTTCCATCAGAGACCTGAGAGAGCAGGGGTGCTGGGAAAGACACGGCCAGGGATGAAGCAGAGAAATCCGAGGTAAGGCAGGAAGCAGAGAAGACAGATGGTGGCAGGAAGCACAGGGTGTGGCAGATGCACAATGGCACGGGGAGGCATGGCACAACAGTACATAGTACATGACAGACAAGTTCTACTGCCTGAACCTTGCAGACATCAGTGCTGTGGCCTCCCTGCCTGAGGGGGCCAAAAGAACTTACGCTGAAGTCACACATCCATTGGAGCAAAGGCAGGTGCTCTGCGCTACTGGGCATCCGCAGGTCTCAGAGTTTCCCGAGAAGAGGCATTTCCCATGGCTTTCACCAACCACGCACATTTGTTCTTGAGAGCTCTCTGCCCATGCCACACCAATACCACTGGCCTCAGGTAGCCAGGGGTGGGTGCAGGGGCAGTAGAACCTTCCAGGAGTCACCTGTGCTGGGCAGTGAACAGTGACCCACACCTCTCACCTGGCTGCCAATTCGCGCTGGCAATTCCTAGTTTCAACCCGTCACGAAATCCAGGACAGGCTTTCAGGCTCTTCCATCCTGACTCTGTCTTCAGCAGACCAGGGCCTGCCCCTTGTAAGAGCTTCAGAAGCCTCTTGTAAAATACAGAGAGGCCCCCTGGAGTCACATAAAGACCAACAGTGCTTGCTTGTGTTTGTTAATGTGGTGCCCATTTTTAGTCCCCACAGCCATGGCTCTCCCGTGATTGGGATGGGTTGGAGGTGGCATTCCTCAGGCACTGCAGAAAGCAGTCTGCCACCTCATGGCAGCCTTAGCTTGGCCCTCAGCTGCCCTAAAATGAACTAGCCAACACTTTCCAGACACAGAGCTGCTGTCTGGGACACAGGTCTGACCTTCTGGGTTGCTTTTGTAACAGTAGGAATTCCCCATCAAGGTTCCACAGATCAGAACTATAGCTGGCTTCCACAGGAAGGATGGCAGTCCTGAGCAGCCCAACCAACAGATAGATGCCTGAAAAGATGGGGAGGGCAGGAGGAGGAGGGGGACATCCCTGAATACCCAAAGGCTAAGGCATATGTCCTCAGAACTGATGAGAGGGACATGGGCTGGGAGAGCTATCCAGATAAAAGATATGGCAGTGGGAAACTCAAGGTCTTTGCTGTAGTACCCTGACAAGACATTCATGTCTTGTGGACTGTTCTATTGGCTTAATGCTGGAATCATAAGGCAGCACATGAAGACACAGTGTGCACAGAACCCAGGGACCCAGGATTGACTGATCATAGGGACATTGCTGGGTTGTCCTGAAGTCTGCTGGCTCCATGTTCCAACCACTTCTTTCTGCATCAATTTACTGAAATTATGACCCAGTGTGTGTGTGTGTGTGTGTGTGTGTGTGTGTTTCTGTGAAGAGAAGGGTAGAGAAATTCAAGGTGCCCTTTTTCAAAGTACTGCTGAAATTGGGGCCTTGCCCTCTCATGTGGTCCACATATTTCCAGTTCAAATTGGAGACTTGGAAAAAAACCAATCTGAGATATAAATTGATAGGGGAGGGAGCAGGGTGCAGGGAAATTCTAGAACTTAAACCATATTTGCTATAGGCAGATATGTCCTGTGAGTAAAGATTGAGGCAGCTGTGTCTTGGAGCCAGGATGGCACACCTTCCTAGAGATCTTCCTGGAAAAAGTGGGGAGGGGACAAGTTAACGGTCCCCAAACCTGCAGGCCCTTCACAGAGTTCCAGAACATATCTTTCCTCCACGTGGGAAACCCGTTTAAAGACTTTAAAGTGAACTGCCCGAAGAGGAGGCTCCCTGAGAAGCATTTCACATCTGTTTTTCCAGGAATGCAGCATTCCCTCCTGCTCACCTCATACAGTCTGCAGAAACCCTTGTGTGAGGTAAGGCTGCTCATACAGCTCAGGGGAGGAAGGAGGACTGAAGAAGTCCCTTCCCTGGACACAGAGTGTGGAGCACCAGGCGACAGGTACTTGGGAAAAGCTCAGGCTGGGGCTGAGAGCAAGTCAGTCATCAACTGTCCTGGGAAGGTTGAAAGGGACAGCTTGGCTGTGGGGAAGACTAGGCGTAAGACACATGCTCCTACTGGTGAGGGCACCTCTGCTGGACTACCAGGCTGCTATGGGCACTGGCCAGGCGGCCACACACTGGTCTCCACAGGGCTGCAGACTGCAAGTGTGTGGAGCTGTGGGAGTTCCCGCTTGGAGGGCTCAGCAGCCAGGGTGATGCTGGAGACCTGGGCCAGGCTAGGAGTGTCCTGAGCACACAGGCTCCATGTCGCAGGTCCCTACCCCAGTCTCTCAACAACTAATTTCTTCATAACTTAGCAGACCAAGAAGGGCCTTAAAAAGCACATAAATACAGGAGCTGGTGTGGCCACCAGGGTGGCAAAGTGCTGCTCCCCGACAAAGTCTGAGCACCTGCCCAGCGTGCCTTGCGTCTGCCCTGGAGCAGGGTTAGAGCGAATTTACAAAGCGCGGAGAGCAGAGTGTACTGCGGTCCATCTGGAGGTGGCAGATAACTAGTTTTTCCTTTTCTGAGCAGCCTTTCTCTTCTTCTGTCGCTTCTTTTTTCCTATCTTTTCTTTTTTCCCCACTTTTTCTTCTCTGCGCCCCCTTAGATAAAATTAGTAGAACCATTAATCATGTTGAAATACACAGGAGTTTGTCTCAGTCTGCACAATATTTAACACAGGCTCATGGGTCTGTTTAATTCTGTCTTCAGTCTTAGGCCTGGAGGCCCCTGAGCAAAGTGCTATTCATAGGTAATTCATTAAAATAAATTAGACATTTTCCCCTATTCAGACAAATGTTAAATGGGCTTCCGCATAATACTTTTGAAACAGTTATAGCAATAGCCAATGGGACGAGCTGAGCCTGGTTCTGACAACCCCCTGAGGCTCTCACTGGTAACAAGGAATCCACACCACAGAGGGTGTGGAAGGATGCCCAGGATCAGGCAGTTGGTCTTCTCTCTCACCCCTCCCTCTCACCAGGCTTCCTTCTTTCTCAATGCAGAGTTGAAGTCTGTTTGCTTCCTCGTAAAATAGAATAAAATTAAAAAATAAAAATTTCTGCATTTCAAATCAAATAATGCTTTGGAGATCGGTGGCCTCCCAAAAGAGAAAGAAGGCAGCCTGATCCCACCTTCTCCTTTCTGGATGTTGGGGAACACCCTCTGGGGATGACTGGGATTGTTCTGGAGAGCAAGGGAGAGAGCTGGTTAGCAGAATTTTATTAGAGCAACTGGCTCATGACTGTCACATTAAAATGATTCAAGATGAATGGTATTTAATGATTTATGGGGTGAGGCCACCTGTTCTTATGAAAGCCCGATATCAACCGTGGCCTGGAGTCATGGGATTTTTACATGGGAAAATGGGGTAGCTTGATATTACTAGGGTTGAGTCTCTGGGGATTACATGAGGATGTTAGGAGAACTGAGGAAGAGGAGGAGGGAGGGGAAGAGAATTAGTGAGTCAAATATTATTTGTCAGAAAACTAGCTAGCACTCTACTTCATTAGGTTAAAAAAGACACAAAAACTTGAGCTGCAGCTTTAATCTGTTCTTGAGACAAAGTCCCATGCAGTGTCACTCACACAGGGACTCTGCAGAAGGGATCTACAGCACCTGACCAGCAGGCCAGCTTTTTAAAATAGTCTTCAGAAATGCTATGAGCTCATCTCTAATAACTAATCAATTTTATTTCAGGTAAATAAATTCCCACATACAGTAGGAGGTTAATACCCATGAAAACAATGAGCATTTTATTGCTAGTGCATATAATGTCACATTTGATACAATTTTAGTACAAGTGAAAAAATACACTGTGGCTAACATTGAAATGCTACAATAACATTTATATATCATATATATTTCTTTACAAATTGCCAGTAGTTTATCATAGATAAAGGTCACCTACTGACATTCATATGGCTCCACTTCAAATATATGAATTGTTCAACTACAAATATATTCTGAAATACACTTGTTTTCTAAAGAAACATAAAAAAAAATGTGCACAAAAATATATATAAAAAATGCCTTGCAAAAAGTTACAAATACCACTAGGGCCATCTGTGGATCACATTTATGCACAAAAATTTCATCTTGCCCACATTTCTGATTGGAACAGGAGGACTGTTTTGTGGCAAGGTTATTCATTTATTTTTTTTTCACTTCTGATTTCATAAACCTCAAAGTTTGTAGAGCCGCCATAGTATATACAGGCTTCAGAGGCAATCAGAGAAACCAAATTCCTTAAATCAAGCTCTCAGATTTAAAATTGCATTTATTAAAATTCTGCAAAAACTTGTCTTTTTGTGGGAAAATGGGGGCATGATTTCACATCCTCCAGGAGGGGGTTGGCTCCATTCTGGAGGAAGCTAAAGTGGGATCTCACAGAGGGCCCAAGTTCCAGGGGAGGCAAAGAGAGGAGAGTGAGGCAGGGCGGGAGTCCACGGATCACCCTCCTTCCTGCCAGTGTGGCACTGATCAGGTTACAGAAATGAGAAGCAGAAGCAAGATGCAGCATGCTTTTGGAGGCAGGGAAAGGTCAGGAATGGCCAGGTGGGGGTCTCTATGCACAGTCCCCAGTGACAGTGGCTTCTAGGTGGAGCCCCCAAATCCAATCACTGAACTTGAAAGAGAGGGTGAAGGCAGTGGATTCTGCCCAGCCCTGCTGTGTGAGAGAGCCACACAGAGGCATCTTTGGAGGGGCACCCCTGTAGGAGTGTCCTGCACTCTTCCTCAGCATCCTTGGCAGAAAGGATACTTTTTTGAATTCCCTGTGAAGCCATCATCCAACTGTGCCCAGAGGCCCCAGGAGAGGAAAGGAAAAGCTCCAAAACAAACCAAATACAGATTTTGAAGTAATTATTGATTTAAAAAATGATAATGAGAATGATGATGATTGTAATGATCATGAGGGAACTGACTGGTTGGGATAATACAATTTCTTAGACAAACCCCAGTTATAAAAGCTCCATGGATGAATACAAGCTGCAATATCGTACCATACTCTTTAAATGCGGTGTCTATATGCTGGCAAAACTCAGGCCCAACCCCAGATCAATACTGCCTCACAGGCTCACCACCTCTGGGGGTTCAGGCCCACCTCCCACCAACTCTGCCTTTTATCCCTCACAGGTTTTAGCCTTCCTTAAGTGGGTCTAGTGGAAAGTCCTTTTGGCTGTGTTGCTTACTTGTTTAAAGCTTTCTCCAGGTATTCCTGAATCCACTTTAATTTCGGGTCAATGCACACTTGTCTGTTGTTGCTCTTCAGTCTTGCACTGCCAAAACAAGAGGCCACAGGGTACAGTTGAATGAAAAAAAGGCATTCTGCACTTTGCACATGTGCTCAATCACCCAATTTAGGACTCCCTGAAGGGCCCGGGTGCTCTGCCCTGAAGCTGGAGTTGGAGAGCCTCTCAGATGTGCTGGGGAAAAACACAATACTGGCAGTGTGGAGGGTTCCATAGCAGAGATAGAGAAACAAAAAAAAATCTTTACAGGAGAGTCCAGGGAGAATTCACAGCAGGGGACATTTGAGTTGGCCTTTGAAGGATAAGTAGGAGCTTGGCAAGTGAATAAAGCAGAAGAGGAACACAACAGCAAATACACCAAAGGGGTCAAAGTTATATAGAAGATGTGGTGGAGAGTGGAGACAGGATGCTAAAGGACTTGAGACCAGATGTAAGGGGCAATGGAGTGGGGACTTCTTGTGGAAGTTTACGGACACTTCTGAGGACACTAGAAGGTGAAAGAAGCAGATTTTAATTTTGCTGGAGTATCTTAATAGCACATGGAACAGACTTAAGAGTAGCCCTGTAGGAGGACTACAGTAATCTGGGGGGTGAGGGCAGTCCAGTGAGGGGAGAGAGATTAGGGAGAAATAGTGCAGGCTGAGAGGGAAGAGTGCAGGTGATTTGCTAGAAAATGGTTTCAGAACAATTTTTAAATTCACTGAATACTTCATGGTCTTTTTCTTTCTTTCTTTCTTGTTTTTTTTTTTTTTTTTTTTTTTTTT
>NW_026000000.1:10591735-10592319 GCF_001458135.2 Marmota marmota marmota | reverse complement strand
AATTTTTTTTTTTTTTTTTTTTTTTTTTTTTTTTTTTTTTCAGTGCTGGGGATCAAACCTAGGACCTTGCACTATCCTGAGCTACACCCCTAGCCTTCATTTATTTTTTTATATGTTCACAGAACTTTCTGCTTCTCAGCTCCACTCAAAGCTTCCACATATGAAAACTCCTGGGGAGGAGTTGGATTTCTCTCTGGACACCTCTTCATAAAGGCCTGGTAAGAGCAATTTCCAACTTCCCTGTCCTCACTGTGAGGACGACTAAGCTCCAGGACAGTGGCTCAGGGACAGCCACTGAGTCTTTAAATAGCCTACCCATGAAGTGAACACAGGTTTGCAAAGCAGGGATGTGGCTTGCTGCAAAGCACATCAGACTGCAAATCTCTGAACAGCTATTTATTAATTTAGTGTTTGCCCAGACCTGAGAATTGTATTTGGCCTCTTCAACTTCAAGAGACATTCAGATGAAAGTGAAACTGCATATCTATGCTTCAAAGTTAGGTAAATTCACTATCTTCAAAATATCCTTCACAGGAGATTATATATATATATATATATATATATATCTGTCTCTTATACACATC
>NW_026000000.1:10546185-10591718 GCF_001458135.2 Marmota marmota marmota | reverse complement strand
TTTTTTTGTAAGCCAAGTAGGGAAAAAAAAAGCCATCTTTTGTAGCCCTAAAACATGTTGTAAATGACAAACACACTCAAAGCAGCAAAGGCTAGAAAAAGAAGAAAGATGAAGAAATCCAAACCTTAAATAGTTGATGTCTCATGGAAAAATCTGGGAAGTTGCAACTTTTGTTTCAACTGCTGTGTCCTTACCCCATTTTTAGCACTAGGACTTTTGAGAAAGCAAATCCTCCCTAAGGGACTCCTAGCTGTCATCTCCCTAGGTACAGACACAAAATTACATGAGGGCAGGAGAGCCAAGCAATAGATTTCTAAGCATGTGGCTTTCTTCTGCACCAAGAAAGATCTTTGTGCCTTGCAGATGTGTGATTTTGAATTTTTCTTATTTCTCATATGAATGAAATCAAATGTTGGCAGCTGCCATCAACACTAAGGGCGGTGGAGACCAACAACAACAAAAAAATTAAACTCATAGGTTGGACTTGAAAAAAAAATAATGCAGTTAAATGAGCTGAAAAATTTGAGGCTTTACCAAATGATTAAAGATGACTTCAATTGAATTTGAGTCTTGTGATCTTTTCCTATGAGAAAAGATTAATTCAAGGTTCTGAAGCTGATAGAACAAATAGAACCATTACTAGCAACAGGATGGCTAATTTACTGGGCTTTGGCCAAACCCAAGGTAAAGTCCATAGTTTCTCCAGTACAGAGGGAGCCAGCTGTGCTGTGCCAGAAAGGAGGAAGTTTGAAGGTGAAACAAGAACAACTAGGAGCCCAGTGGGGGGGCCAAGGACAGAGTAGCTTTCAAAGCTCACATCTGATGGCATTTTCAAAGTCTTCATGGTAAAAGTAGTTGTCATTAATTACACCAAGTTAAGGCTGGATGCCCAGCATCTGTCATTTCTATACTATATCAATTAGATGCAAAGTCACTGGAGGATGATACTTAAGACTTACACAATCTGGAGAGAGCAATTCGGAGTGTTGAGGATTTTGAGATGCCTGACATTGACTCTGGCCACATGGCTTTCGAAGAATCGGCATGGACATCTGTAGCTCAGGCTGACGGGTTTTCCTAGAAGAGGTAAGAAGAACAAGGCCCCTTGTTACCTTGCCAGGCATTACTGGAGATCCAAGGGATGAAATGACAGTAGGTGAATAATCAAGGCCAATGTGATGAATTACACATTACAGGGCATTCTGGCAAAGACCATCTCATGAGGCAGCATGGAGTTCTAGCTGGACTCAGGATCTGCTTCTATAGGACAAGGGAGCAAAATCAACAGAGAGAGCTGGACCCTAGGGGAATAAGGAGATTAAAGGAGAAGCCACCTGCTCAAGGTGCCTAA
Source organism: Marmota marmota marmota (assembly GCF_001458135.2). Taxonomy (NCBI): domain Eukaryota; kingdom Metazoa; phylum Chordata; class Mammalia; order Rodentia; family Sciuridae; genus Marmota; species Marmota marmota. The sequence continues at coordinate 10,590,367 of NW_026000000.1, read as the reverse complement.
AGATAAAGGTAGGAATTACAGAAGATAATGGTTTCAGTTAAAGGCACTGAGATTCCCAGTTTTTCTTGGCAAAGCAAACTTTTCCACTTCTCCAGGGCTACAAGTAGAGAAAGACTATTTTAGGGAAGGGGGAAGGGAAAGAATGTGGCTCAAGGCTCCCTCCCCTCCCCCTCTGGCACAAGCTTGGGGTCAAGAACTGCAAAGCTCAGGGGAATGCTGCCCTCCCCCATCTGCAGTTTTCTCCTGTCACATTCACCTTAAGCCCTGAAAACCACAAAAGAATCTCAGCCCAATTCCTACCTGGGAGTCCTCAGAGTGCAGGCTCAGTGCTTACCTTCTCCCTAGTACTTCCCCGAAGGCTGGAGTCAAATGTGGCTTTTATTGCCCTTACAGGGATGCGACAGTCTCCTGGATCCTATTACAGTCTTTGTTTGCCAATTCACCAATTTGCAAAATGCCATAATTGACACTCATTAGTGTAAATTAGCAAGGGGCTCCTGCGGAACCCTTTAAGACAGGCCCTTTAAGTCTAGAATTGCAAGCCCTGGGGGGATGGGATTTATTTATTTATTTTTCTTTTTTTCTGAAGATTTTTCCAATCCCTGCTTAATATCCCAACTTATTTGAATTTGTGGATATTTTCATCCAGGATTACATGTATGCCTGAGAATATTTAATTTGGAGATTTTAGGGTTTTGTTTGCCTGTTTAGAGTTGCCTTTGGGAAATAGCTGTGGAAGTGAGTCAAGTCTTATGCATGAGGGGCTTATTTTTTTTTTCTACAGGTTACATTCAGTGGAGGGATGCTGTGGCCTGGGAACAGCAGTGTATTTTGTCACCAAGTCAGAGGAAAAGCAGACACCCTCCACCTGCCAGCACCAACCTTGAAAACCATGAAGAGAAAACCTGGCATCAAGGTAAAGAAAACCACCAACACAGGGCTGATTCCAGCAACTACATGGGTCCCTGCAGGGGAACTCAGTGGTGCCCTGTAATCAGATCACCTGGGAAAGTGACCCAGAGAATGGGACCTGGCAGGCTGCGAATGAAGGTCTCTGAGTGCTGTCTCTGGCTTTCCCTCTTTCCCTGCATTTCTCTTGGGCCCTTCTGAGTTGCATGGGGGCTGAGACCTGGAGCCTGGTTGTGAGGTAAAACTTGCTCCGACCCCACAGCAACAGTGAGCTTGAAGGGAGACACTGCACATAGTGCACAAACGCAGCAGCAGCAGCATTATGTTGACTGGGGGCTGCTTCTCTCCCAACTCCCCATAAGTTTTCTGGCACCTCTAACCAGTGGATATCAGGCCAGAAATCAGAGCTGATTCCGTGCTCAAAACACAGGCTTTTTCAGCTTCTCTCCCCTCCCCCTCTACCCCTTGGGATTATCCATTTCCTTCAAAGGCAATTCTTATTCCTACCCTCAGGACCCCTCTGTCTGTCTGTCAAGCAGGGAGTTTCAACAGGTTTTTTAAAGTGATAGAGCTCCCAGGTGTTCTTAATGGGAAAACTTGATGCTGGTTCAACCTTGTGTCTTTTCCTCTAGGTTTTTTTTTTTTTTTTCACTATTACTAAATTTTCCAACTATTTTGGGTGTGAATCCATGTAAAAGCAAAAGTCCTGACCAGCTCCGATATCACCTGGATTTGGAAGCTAGTGAGATTAGCTCCCAGAGCAGTTTCCAGAGAGTATTCTACTCCAATGCAGAGACAAGAGCCCTGGTCAGCTCCTCCAAGCAAGACTGGGAATCTGACCCACCTCAGGAAGCCTAGGGCACCTGAGGACCCAGTTGCTTGACCCAGTCAGCCAATAAGAGGAGGGTAGAAGTGATGCACACAATGAGAAACTGGACCTGCCTGGAACACAGGGCACTGACCAGGCACTTATAAGTGTGAGGCACTTACTTCTTCTGTATTTCTCTTAGGTCAGCTGCACCCAGAACTCAAGGACCTGGGTCCTTGAATTTCTGTATCCTCAAAGCACCAGACGACCACTACCACCAAGGGAGTGAGCAGCCACCATTTACCAGAGAGGTGCACTATGATAACTCCACCCTCACCAGATCCCTCAATCATTAACGCCCAAACAGAATGAATGTCCTGTGACTCAGGGTGGGGGTCAGTAGGAAGACTTAGACTGCGGATACTTTTTTAGCAAAAAAAAAAAAAAATTGAAAATTGCCTGTAGTCTGGACCCTTTTCAGCTCTCACTTAGCAACTCATGTTTTTCGAGAACACTTCCCATGCAGTCAGCATTCACCGGGTTAGCTCAGCCTCTCTTGCCAGTTTAAGCGGTGCTCACACCCTACTTACACCCGCAGCGACTCATTGTCCACACTTAGGTGAGAAACCCGTCTAGCCCTGGGGTCACGCTTGGGTACCACACAGACCACAGCTGCACTAAGAGCACTCAGAGTGTCCTTCAGCCCTTTGCAAGTAACCTCCTCACAGGAAGGACGCTTGGCCTGATTGACAAGAGTTTTGTTTTGTGCACTGAGACAATAGTTTATTTTGGTTAGCAGCAGCGGTGTCCTCTAACAGTGTACCCAGTTGAGTTGTCTCTTCAGAGTCAAAAGGTAAGGAGCTCTCCCAGTGAAACAGGACACCACCATTTCCAGGACCCAAGGCCTTGGCGATTGAACCATGGTGCAGCTCCTATTCCGAAGCAGCTGGCCGGTGACAAAGGCGCCAGTCTGCAGGTGTGTTTTGGGGGATGGGGTAAGGACGAGAGTGCATGGCCTGCACGGCCCCTAGACCTCTCTTTGGTGACCCCAGGAAGAGTCATGGAGGCAGTAGGTGGACGCTACCCAGGTCCGCGTCGATGCAGACCATCGAGCTGTGCAGAACGCTGCTGGCTGGTGGCGCGAGCCCGACAGCTGCTCTGGGCCGCCAGCCGGCGCTGGCAGAGAGCCCCGCGAATGTGCGGGAAAAGGACCCACTTCACTTGGAGTGGATGCAACACTGCTGCATCCCACCTCGCAGCTAAGATAAGCCCTTCGCGATACTTAACCTGGTGTGCAAAGAGCTCTTTCCTACAGTCACTGTCTGATAGTATCTCTCACACCGTGCGCAGCGGGACTCTGAGCCCCTTCGCCGCTGGAAACCGACCTTGGTGCCCAAAGGCACTAGTTGGGGGAAGGCAGGCCACTAGGACGCCTCGAGACACCGCTCTCCAAACCCGCGCACTACAGCACCAGTTCCGCACACGCCACCAGCTCGCTCTTGCCCAGTTATCCTGCCCGACCTAACTCTGCAGCCCGCTGGAGGTCGGCCCGCCGCTTTTTGCCAGGCGCAAAGCCTCGAAGCGATGCTTTGGGTTTAGGACGTGGCACTCGGAAGGAATGAACATGCAAAGTGAGCTGCCTCGGTTCCCCTGTGCCAAGCGGCGGGAACTAGGTTCGCTCAGGGCAGCGCGGGCGCAGGCAAAGAAGCCACGGACCTTCGCGGAGCGGGAATCCCAGAGTCCAGAGCATTACCCCAGCCTTGGCCGCCGAGCGCACTCACCATCGCTGAGGCAGAGCGCAGCCAGCACTAGGGCCAGTACGGCGACGACCTTGGTGTCCATGGCGCGGGCGAGAGGGCGCTCGGGTGGCAGGGAAAACACAGGGACCAGGCACGGAGCGAGTGTAGCGGCGGACGGAGAGTGAAAGTGCGGCGGCTGGAGGCGCTCGCCTGGCGCTTTAGAGGCGAAAGCCACCCGGGGCGGGGCATTGAGTTAGGCAAGGGGCGGGCCTGGAGCCGAATCCTGGCGGTGGCGGGGGTCTCTGACGCGCGTCCTTGTCCAGTGCTGCCTTTCCTCAGGTCCCCACCCTCCCGCCCCTCCTCGGCTCCCGCGGTGCTCCTAGGGCCGTAGAGTGCCCCGGCCTTTGATCATCTCTGGCCCTGCTGGGTCCTGCCTGGCGCGCCACCCCAGCAAAGAGGCTCCCAGCCGCGCATTCCCATTATGCAGATAGAGAGACTGAGAGAAAGTGGGGAATCTGGGAAAAGCTGCGAGACTTTGCCTTTCTGTGGCAGGGACTGAGTGAGAACTGATAAAAAACAAACCAGTTGGTTCTGGGAGCGAAAGCCCGCTGTGCCGCAGCAGCGTTCTAGGGCAGCCAAGAGCTACCTGTTCTCCTAGCGCAGGTCCTCAAGCTGACCTTTCACCCAACTTCACTGCTGTGCCACCGATCAGAGCCACAAGGATTCCAAGCCAAGGCCATTGCTAACCCAGACTCAACGTCCCTCCTGTAAAGTTCTAACGGAGTGTTGGCCGCCTCGAAAGGAAACAAAACCGTTCGCCCCGGGGGCTCTCAGTAAACGTGAATTTATTTAGCCCTTTGTACCTCTGTTCTCTCAACTGTGGAAGGGGCTAATCACAGTTTCCACCCCGCAATGTGGAACTAGGGAAATTGAATGAGAATCCCCCGCCCCACCGCGAAGTCCTCATCATCGTGTCTGACACATAGTCAATACTCAATTAATGGAAGCTGGGAACAATTTTTAAATTTTCAGTATTTCCTGCCTCTCCCTAGTGAAAGCCCAACGCGACCCAAAGGCATGAGAGAACTCTCATCCTCCTCTGCCTCTTAGGATGGTGCTGCTGGGGTTGCCGTTCAGGTCCAGAGAACTTCACCTTCGGAGCAGTCCCTTGGCAGTGTTTAGCCCTCCAAGTAGGTCGCCGCGCCTGGATACCCCGTGACAGCTCCAGTCAAGTGGGGAAGGGTTGTAGGCAGGCGGCCCAGGAGGCTCTGGAGTGAGGAGAGCATCCTTTGGCACCTTCCTTTGAGCCAGGTAACACTGGCCACCTCTTTTGTCCCTTTCTTCCAGCCAGTGAAGTGGGTTCGATCTCTGCGTCCATTCGTGGGTCGCTCAATGCCAACAGACGTCAGACCCTGGGGAGTGCTAGGATCCTAGCCATCCCGCAGTGGGGGCCCCAGGTACCTGGGTCAGCGACTCCCTCTGAAGACCAAGGATGGTGTGTGTGTGTGTGTGTGTGTGTGTGTGGGGAAGGAGTCAACAGGAGTCTGCCAGGGTTCTGGAAATTCAGCGGTAGAATTGAACGTCTTCTGCATAATGCCCTCACCCCCTGCCCACCACCACCACCACCACCACTACCACACACACACTTTGGCTCCCAGTTAAATGGGTCTGAATTCATTCATTCATTCACCTCAGCCTAGCCCACTTCAGGGCACCGAGTGGGAACCCCACTGACTTGGGTCCACGTCCTTAAAAGACTAACAATCTAGCAGAGGAGGAAGTCCTTGGGCACTCTCTAGGCCTTCACTTGGTCCAGAAACAGTCCAGTAATCTCCAAGTCCTGGAATTCAGCCTGCAATTGACCTATTGCAGCGGCTGGGCTCCGGCGCCCTCTGGTGGCGACATCTTATGCAGATAGACTGAGAGATAAATGAGCTTCCTCGCTCTGGGATTCTGGTAACCTGAGGCTAAGTTTAGGTAAGGCTATGATGCCTACACAGCACGGTCAAAGACCAGGATCCACGGTAAATCTCACGACTGACCTTAGTGTCTTGTACTGGAGCCCCAAGTCTTGTGCACCGCCGGAGCTAAGCCCAGCTTCTCCCTTAAATCTGGCCAAAACAAATGGCAAATCCTCTTGACACCAAATCTGGTGGGTAGGACCTATTATTCTCAGCCTGAAGGTGCCCTGGGAGAGTCTGACTTGGGCTGAAGATGTGACCAAGGCGAACCAGGGCTTTAGGACACCCCGGATCCTAAAGATGCATCCCCAGACTTCAGGATGGAGGTTAGCATGGGACCCATCCATGCCCACTGCTCCCTCATTCATAAAAATAATACTATTGAATACCTTCTATGTGCTGAACATTGGCTGTTTAAAATATATCAGAAAAGGAAGCAGCTGGGCACAGTAGTGACACATGCCTGTAATAGCAGCAACTTTGGAGGCTGAGTCAGGAGAATCGCCAGTTCAAAGCCAGCCTGAGCAAATTAGCATGGTCCTAAGCAACTTAGAGAGACCCTGTCTCAAAATAAAAATAAATAAATAAATATAAATGATTTGGAAAATGGCTCAGTGGTTAAGCACCCCTGGATTCAATCCCCAGTACCTAATAAATAAATAAATATGAAGCAAAAATCCCCTCATCCTGGGACTAGGTGTGTATGTGTTTGGGGACGGGGAGGTCATGGAGAAGGGACAAATGACACTAAACATAGTAAAAAGCATATAATGCAGAAGGTCATTAAGTGCCATGGGGAATAAAGCAGAGAAAGAGAGGCGTTATTTTTAAAATATGATAGCCAATGATCTATGTTTAAGATAAAATCCACACAATTTTACAGTTGGCAAATGATTTAAATTTAAACCCTGAACACTGAGGAGGACTCAACAAACTACAGACAGGGGGGACATACCCAGGGACAGCCCCAGCCAAGTAGCTTTTTAACTAGCTCTATGCTCAGCCATAGGGCAACCCCCAAATTTCAGATAGTAGAGCTCACCATTCTTTCCCCACTGTCACTTGCACTTGCTACTATCTCTGCTCAAAAATGGTCTAACTTTATCTCTCTTCAGGAAGTCTCATCAAGGCTCAAGAAATTGATCTTCTCTGTCAGATCTTCCAGCTCCTTTCCACACAACACAAGGAATTCTGGGAGCTGCTTTTCTTCAGGAGCCATCTGAGTTATGTAAAGTTCAAGGGGGCGGGGGGGAGGTAGAGATCTGGCTGCTGAATTACAAGGCAGGTGCACCTCTGAGGTCAGGATCAGGACACCTGGCACAGGCACCTCTCCACTCTCCTCTTTGTACCTGGTATGGTTCATACCTTCAGGGTTCAATGACTGTGTGTGCTGGTGGAATCTCAGTACAAGGTTGAAGGTTTGCACTAAATAAATCTATGTTGTACAGTGTATAAATGACAAAGTGACTTCAATTGGTACTCTTTTGAGAACTATATTTTTAAAGTAATAAGAAAAAATATGACTAGTATATTAAAGCCATGCATTTCAGATATCGTACAGGGTCTGTTTTCTTTTTTTTTAAAAAAATTCAAGTTTCTAAGTGAGTCAGTTTGCACTAATATACCATGTAATAGTCTAGGTGGCTGGGGACATTGAAAAAATGTTGACAATGATACAAAAACAACAACAACAACAACAACAACAACAACAAAACCCCCAAAACCCTGAAGTTTGAAAATGCTGTCTAAATGATTATTAAACATTGTCTCACCCCAACCCTCTTTTTAAAATAAATGATTAGATCTCAGAGTAGCAAAACATAAAATCCAAAAAGGGAGGTGGGCTCATTTACTTATCAGGTAATGCTAGAGAATGCTCTTCCAGGAGTGCTCAGATCCTAGGAAAGGAATGAGAACATGTGGGATTTTGGGACACTCTTGGCCCTCCTACCCCCAGTAGAATGCTCCCTGAAGACTCAGGGGAAGGCCTGAAGGGGTTCAATGAAGAAACGGCAACATGTGCTCTGCCCCTTGTCCCATCCAGCTCTGCTCTTGCATTTTTGACACCTTGCCCTGGGGTTCAGGTGTCCTATTCAGAACAGGAAGACCTAGAAAGGAAGACAAATCCCAGAGCTTTGCTGAGGTCATGGGTGTAGTGGGTACACAAGCTGTTATGGTTGATGTTGGATGTACTGAGTGTGAAACCACTTGACAAAGAAAGTCCTTTGCAAGATATCTAACAATTCTGTTTTCATAGAACTTCAGTTTGCTGTTCTGAATTTACCACAGTAGGTTCTTACAAAGACCAAGTTAGCAGAATAAGTGCTCCTGCCCCAGTTTTGAAGTCAAGATATGCAAGGCTCAGCATATTTTGAGGCTTTGGCCAACATGATAGGCCCAGCCAGGGGCAAAAGCATGATTGTTTGGGACCAGCATCTCTGGGTTCTGGACCATCAGCAAGCCACAAGAGTGTGTTTAGAGACATGAGTAACTTCTGTGGTAGTCATCAGGGGACATCTTAGAATCTTTTACCCAAGAGCCAGGGCTCATCATCTTTTGGGCTGGTCATGATTTCCTTGATTGAATCCCAAACTGCCTTAGGAAACAGTTCCAAAGAACCCCGGGCCATCCTTGCAGGAAAGGAACCTGGAGAGACTGAGCTAGACCCCACTGGTTTTATTTTTTCAGGCCAGATTCACTTTCAGGGACTATACAGCCAGCAAAAAATGGCTCTGCCCAGAGATTTCCCTTCAGTGGACACCGCAACAGTACAGCAGTATTTTCCAGGACATCCCCTAGGAGTATCAGACTGCCAGGGTATTTCTAGGGAAAGATCAAACCTGAGGGTCAGGTGTGTGACCCTACCCTGACACCAGGTCGCAAGCCCTGATTTGATTCAATGCTGCCTGGGCCTCATCACCCAAATCAGAGGAGGCAGGTCTGAATTTGTTCTACCATTCCATTCCTGGCTACACTCTCTCTCCTTTTACCCCTACCTCTGGGTAGATTGGACTCAATTTCTAGGGCTCCACTAAAGTTTCAGAGTACAATAATTGCTCCTTATCTGAGGATTCACTTTCTATGGTTTTGGTTACCTGTAGCTAACTGAGATCTAAAACTGTTCGATGGGAAATTCCAGAAATAAAAAATAAGTGTATTAAATTGTGTGCCAATCTGGATGGCAGAATGACATCCCACATCATCAACTTCACTGGGCCCAAGACATCAATCATCCCTTTGCTTAACATATCCATACTAAATACATTATGTGCTAGTTTTTCACTTAGTATATCTTAGTTATCAGATGGAAAAAACTATAGTTGATGTAGTAGGGTTTGGTATCATCTGTGGTTTCAGACATCCACTAGGGCTCTTGGAATGTATCCTCTGTAGAAAAGGTGGGATTACTATATGCACTTAGGTCTACCTACATATCTGAATAATAGAGATGTGAACCTGTGAGTGTAACTAGCATGGCCATGGGTGTTACTCAGCATTGTGCACCTTTTGCTTCCTTTATCCTCACATCTACCCTGTGAAGTGTGCTTGATGTAAATTCCATTTCTGGGACTTGGGACCTAAAGTCCCAAATCTATTACTTGACAAAACTGGGATTTAAATCCATTCTGAATAATTTATACTCCATGTATGTATAATATGTCAAAATTCACTCTACTCTCACATACATCTAAAAAGAACAAATTAAAAAAAATAGAAAAAGCACATCTGCAGAAAAAACTAAGAGGGCTTTTCCTGGTGAAGGATGAGAGTGAATTTGCCATATGAAGTTCAAGACATTGAATTTGAATTTCAGATAAAAAACTGGTATTTATTTGTTGTTTTATTTTTTGCTTTAGAATAAGTATGTTCCAAATATCTCATGGGACATACTTATTCTAAAAGTAATTATAAGTAGTTCTGAAATTCAAGCATGCCTAGGCATCCTGTATTTTTCTTTGGCAAATCTGGCAATCCTAATCCAGAGTCTATCATTACATAAAAGAACTTCACCCTGTGGACTTTCTGACCTGGCCTTTGGGACTTTGGCAGAGACTAGAAAGGCAAGTTCTGGAATCATCCACTTTCTCATTGAGGGGATATAGGGATATCTTGTTGTTGTTGTTGTTGTACAGACACACTGGAAAGTGGTTCATTAAAGTAATAGGGGAATGATCTTTCTTTGCTATTTTTTTTTTCTGCTAGGAGCAGCTTAACATAGCACCTGCTCCAATCCTACTCTTCCAGAAACAGTTCTGACCATGTCCAAAGGTAGGGCCATCAATTATCTTCTCTAAGCACCACCAGCCTTGATCTTCCTCTGGTCCTAGCAATGCTAATTGAAACCCAACTGCTGACAGTCTTTCCTTCTGCTTTAGGTGGCATAAGCTGCATATGGGGAAAGGGGAAACTGATGCATCAGGAATGAGCACCACACAGCAGTCTTCTGAACTAGAATTCTGCAGACAAGGAAACAGACAAAGAGCTGCTGTGGGTTGTGGAGAGCACCTAGGACCACTGCCTGCACAGTGCCCCTGCTCAACCAGGCAGAGAAGTTGGAATTCAGCCCCATTGGCCCTTCTTTTTTCAAAGGAGGAGCTTATACTTCTTTCTACATCCTACAACCCTGTGGTCAGTCTCTGGAGTCTTATTGCATAGGTGAACTATTCCACATTACACTCAGAGGCTTCCCAGAGAGAGGCTTTAGAGCTAAGTGCAAAATTAGGCACCACTGACAACCTAGTCCAGAGAATGTAAGTGGAAGACACACTCAGGTGGGAATAGCACCTCTGAAGTTTCAACCCAACCATGTACCCACCTGCTCATCCATCTATCATTTCATATGTTCACCCATCTATTTGCATAATCATCTATTTATCCCTTTCCCTCTGTTCATTCTATTTACCACCCCTCCCCCGATTTATATTAGTTAGTTTTCAGTTACTATGAAAATGTACCTGAGAAAATCAGCTTCAAAGGATGAAGGTTTATTTTGGTTCATGGTTTTAGAATGTTTCAGTCCATGGTTGCTTGTCCCTGTTGTCTTTGGGCCTGTGGCAAGGCAGTTGTTATGATTTGTTTCTGAAATGTCCCTCAAAGGTTCATGTGTTGAAGGCTTGGTCCTCGGTGTAGCAATGTTCAGAGGTTGAGATTTAAGGAGTAATTGAATTGTGAAGGCTCTAAACTTATCAGTGGATTCGTCTATTGATAAATTCATAACTGAAAGGTATTGGCTGGGAATAGAAAATGTAGGATGTGGGCCCAGGTAAAAGGAAAGGATCCTTGAGGTATGCCTTTATGGATTCTTGTCCCTGAGCCTCTCTTTCTCTCATATTTCTGGCTTCCACAAAGTGAACAGTTTTCCTCCATCATGACCTTCTATCATAATGTTCTACCTCACCACAAGCCCAGAATCAACAAAGCCAAGTAACTAAGGATTGAAACCTCTGAAATTGTGAGCCAAAGTAAATCTTTCCTCCTTTTTTTCCCTCAGGCATTTTGTTACAGCAATGGAAAGCTGACTAATATTTCATGGTAAAGGAACATGGCAGAGAAAATTGCTCACTTCATGGCAATCAGAAAGCAAAGAGAGAAAAAGAAGAGGGACAAAGGTCCCAATATTTCCTTCAAAGGTATGTCCCCAGTGACCTCATTTCCTTCCACTACGCCCTACCTCTTAAAGGTTCTACCACCTCCCAACAGTGCCATCAGCTTAGAAATATCACTTAACACAAGAGCCTTTGGTGCACATTTAAAATACAAACTATAACACCTATGCATCCATCAATTCATCTATCCATCTATCCACCACCATCTACCTACCCACTCATTCATTCTTCCATCCATTGTCATTCATCCACCAAACATCCACCCATCCATCTTTTCATCCATTTGCCTACCATCATCCAACTATCCATTCATCCACCCACCCACGCATCATCTATCCATCATCATCCACTCATCTACCCAACATCTGTTTGGCTCTCGCCCTTCAACCACACCACATGTACTTCCCATGTACTCAAGTCCTGAAAAGCCTTTTCCATAAGGAAGAGAAAGATGCTTTCCAGACTGCAAAGGAAAGAACTAAGTGTCAAAGGCCTCAGACCTGGAGATTATACAGAAAGCCTTATACTCAAAGGAAATGAAAACCTTCACCTTTCTATTTGCTGAAGGAATGGTCCTCTCTGGAAGGCAAGGAGCACTTCTTGGGGAATGCCCACCCAGGTAGGAGGTGAGGAGAGAACATCTGAGCACACTTCATCCCCCATGCCCATCCATAAATCAGAAAGAAAGAAAGAAAGAAAGAAAGAAAGAAAGAAAGAAAGAAAGAAAAAAGAAAGCCTTTATTTCTCTGTTTACTCCTTTGCATTTAATGAGCAGTTGTTAACATTACTGAAACCATCTGATGATTTTTACCAAATGGAAAAATCTCCCTACAGGGGCAATAAAGAAAATATTCAGGACACAGAGAGGCAGTCATAAAAGGCATTACCCGGTTATAAACAGAGGCAGTTGTGGTGATCTATTACCCCTGCCTTGGCAGCTTTCAGCGGTTCTGAGATTCCAGGAGGGGCTCTGACCCGAGGCAGTATTTACTTCTGTGGCTTCTTCGGCAGGTCATTTTGGGTATAAGTCTGTCTACCAGTTGACTGCAATTGAGGTTTTGAGCAGGAAGCCCAAGCCCTGAGCACTCATAACTCAGGAGTAGAAAGGCACCCCTACCTGCAGTATGCCAAGAAATGCACATCACACTGTCCCAGCTGGATGGGATGAGGGTCCCTGTGCACCCAGGCCATTATCAACTGGGATGCATGGCCTCAGTTTGTACTTGAGCCAACAGTGCCACTGGTTGGTGCATTTGTCCACTGTGGTTTACCCCAGAGATTTTGGAAGGCCTGTCCTTGTTCTAATTGTTAGTCTTAGCTGAAGTCCATCTTATGCAATAGGCACACATCAGTCCCCACAAAGAACCCACTAGACACCATATCCCAGGGATAGGCGTTCCTTCTCCTTCTCCAAGGACTAAGTGCTAGGCTTCCTCTTCAAGTAGCCACAGTTAGCCAGCAGGTCCCATGTGCCAGCCCCTGAAACAACCTTAGTAAGGCTAAATGTGGAATAGATCTGAATGATCTCATAGATGACCATACATCAGCTCTGCAAGCGTCCCAGTGGTATTGCAAGGTAAGTATGCTTATGCCAGTTTCCAGAGGCAATATACAGGGTCAGAGAAGGAGGTCGCTTCCCAACACAACATGAGCCAACTGTGCAGTAGGAGCTCTGACCAGGACTCCCAGGGTGGGCTTTGCAGTTCTCCCGTGATGTGTCCTCATCTGGCTGTGGAAGAGTTTGCTCTTTTGGTTACTTTGGACTAGAAGTGCAGACTCCCTCCTGACCCTGAGGCTGCCTCTGCTAGCATGGATGGGAGCCTCTGCATCATAGTCAGGCTCTGCTCAAGAGCTAAGAAGAAGGCAGCTTAAACCTACAGAAGAGCTGACTATGAAGACTAGAATGAAGCCCATGCCCCCTCATTCAGTGTCCACAGGCTGCCACGGGGTCTTGAGGACCTAGAGGGCCTGGAGTTCCAGGCTGGCCAGAGCAGCAGTATGGTATTAACTGGGCACCCAGATATGCCACAGCACCAGCTCCTAATTTCCATGTCAACCAATGCCTTCCTGGAGGGCTCTAGGCTGGGATCTCTGGGCTCCTGAAGAGGAACTCCCTCAGCTCTGCCCTCACAGAGCTGAAGTGATTATGGCTAAGATCAAACACAGGGACCAGGGTCTAGAAAGGGAAAATGCAGATGAACTTTGGAGGGTGGGGATAGGGGGCTGCTCTTCTTATGGAGACATGAAAAGCTTTGAAGGTTACAATTTTCTGCCCTGAAAAAATGTAGCATTTATTATTACTGTTATTATTTCTTTCTTAATTTACAGTTCTAGTTTCTTCATGTACATTCATCTCTGCCATTAGCCTGTGGTAAGGCATGGTACTTGTTTTAGTCAGCTTTTTCACTGCTGTGACTAAAGGACCCGACCAGCACAATTATAGAAGAGGAAGAGTTTATTTGAGGGCTCATGATTTCAGAGGTCTTAAGTCCATAGAAAGACGGCCTCCATTTCTCAGGGCTCTAGATAAGGCTGAACATCATGGTGGAGTGTGTGGAGGTGGGAAGCAATTCACATCATGGTGATCAAGAAACAGGGAGAGAGACTCCACTCTCTAGATACAAATATATACAAATATATAAATATTTCCCACCTCCTCCAGCCACATACTACCACTTTAGTTACTACTCAGTTAATCCTTATCAGGAGATTAAATCACTGATTGGGTTAAGACTTACAAATCCGATCATTTATCCTCTGAACCTTCTTGCATTGTCTCACACGTGTGTGAGCTTTTGGGGGACACCTCACATCCAAAACCATAACAGTACTCATCTTCATTATGCACATGAAAAATCTTGGACTATAGATCTAAGAGAGGTTGTTCAGGTAGAGGCAGGAGTCAGGGTTCCTGAGAGTGTCAACCTCTTGGCTGGGTGATCTCTGAAGGCTGGTGCAGAATTGGGGGTGCTGGGAGAATTTTCAGGTTTCAGCCACATACTCCAGGGATTTAACCTCGGTGAACATGTTAGTTTGCTTTCTATTATTATAAGAAAAAGAAAGAAAGAAAGAAAGAAAGAAAGAAAGAAAGAAAGAAAGAAAGAAAGACTGAAATATACGCATCTTATAAAGAGAGATGATTTCGGTTCATAGTTTTGGAAGTTTCAGTTCATGGTATATTGGCCCAGTTGCTTTTGACCCTACAGTGAGGCAGGGAATATGTGATGGAAAGCCGAAAAGAAAGAAAGAAGAGACTGTGGTCCCACTATCTTCTTTGAGGTCATACTCCCAAGTGACTGGAAGAACTTTCTCTAGCCCCCATCTCTCTCTCTCTCTTTCTCTCTTTCTCTCGATAACAGGGATTGAACCTATGGGCACTTAACCACTAAGCTGCAACCCCAGATTTATTTTATTTTTTATTTTGAGATAGGGTCTCACTATGTTGCTGAGGCTGGCTTTGAGCTTGCCATCCTCCTGCTTCAGCCTCCCAAGCTGTTGAGATTCTATGTCTCATGTCTTAAATTTCCTACCACCATCCAACAGCACCAAGCTGAGTGCAAAGTCTTAAACCCATGGGCCTTTGAGGGACATTTAAGATTCAAACCATGGGAGCAACACATTGGAAAACTAATCACATTCCTACAGTCACTGTTGGCCCTTTACAGACTCCCTGAAGATCAGCTTCCTCAGACTGAAGAGAAGGGCTTTACAAGCAGGTATCTGCACACAGTCAGATCCTGGATCCACCCGAATGTCAAGGAAATCAGTTTTGGAACTCACAACCCCTTGCTGCATTTAGATTAGCTCCCTTAACAGGTCCTCATATGGGAGCTTGTGTTCTGTAAACTCAGCCCCTAGAATTTGAGCATTCACAGTCTCGGTGAGAACCATCCTGTGTGGACCAGAAACTCATGAGACAAAAAAGCAAAGTCTGGGACCAATTCTCTATTAGTATGGGGAAAGGGAAGTGGGAGGCAGAAGGAGAAAGGAGGAAAGAGAGGATGAGGAGCTGCACTGAGGTCAGGGAGGGAATTCTGGAGTGGCTTCCTGGAGGGTGCACGTCGTGATGCATCTGTCTGCATCACTGGACAAATCCTCTAATTCTGCCACCCTTGTGAAAGTAGCTGAGGGCAGGAAAGGCTGGGGGCTGGTTCCACCTGTTCCTCCCTCTCTCCTGGGCCATATAAACCAGGCCCTCCTCTTCCCTTCCCCCACCCAGCCAGTCCAGGTGTGTATCATCTCTGTTCCAGAGAACATCTGGGGCCAGGAGGTAGCCCAGGTTGTGAACAGCTGGACAAGTTCAGGAAATTACCAGGGAACAAGAGGAAAATGGAATTTGTTTATTCAGGCAGAAATGTCTCATGTGTGCAAAATTTGACCTTCTTCTCTCTAGGTTGCCAGATGGTAGATGTGTTTAGTTTGCAGATAAGAAAAAGAAAGAAACTGGTTGGAGAATCACTGTTCAGGCCTCCCAGTGGCACACTCCACACCTTAGGCTTGGAGGAGTACCACCTGTTTTAGTCAGCTTTTTTGCTACTATGACCAAAAGACCTGGCAGGAACAATTTTGGAGGAGGAAAAGTTTAGGGACATTTAAGTTGGTGCTCAAGGTTTCAGAGCTCTCAGTACATAGATGGGCAGCTCCATTACTCTGGGCCAGAGGTGAGGCAGAATATCATGGTGGAAGGACATAACAGAGAAAAGCATCTCAGTACATTGTACCAGGAAGCAGAGAAGGATATATTCCCCAAAGGCAATACCTGAGGATCCAAACTCTTCCAGTCACACCCTACCTGCCTGCAGTTACCACCCAGTTAATCCCTATCAGGGTAATGCACTGACTATGTCATAACTATCATAACCCTATCATTTCATTTCTAAACTTTTTTACATTGTCTCAAACATGAGCTTTTGGGAGATAACTCATATCGAAATCACAACACCATCCCTGCCAAATTGTGAAATATAATGTGTTCCCAGGAAAATCTTTCCCTTCCTCAGCCTGGCCTGGGTAGTGGTGTCCACTGCAGGACTCAGAGAGCTGCTTGGCAAATGCCAAGTTCAACTCAGATGATGACGAAGGAGGGAAGAGGTACACTGGCATTGTGGCCAGTCAGGCCTGGGGTCATGTTGGAGCAACAAAAAGCACAGTTAGGAGTAGCAGATGCATGAGGGAAAATCATGAGGCCAAATGGGGAGGCATGTAGTGACCAAGTCACAGAGCTGAGAGTCAGACCAGGGAGTAGGGAGGTACTCCTCAGGCCTTGGTGTCCCTATGACCCCATGGGCTTTCATGTTGTTGCACATCCCTCTGCCTGACAAAGAAATGGAGGCTCTCAGAGCTTGTCACCAGTGAACAATCCACCCTGCCTTTCCCATTTGTTCTTGCTGCCTTCATGCTATCAGGCTGGATGAAAGAGGCATCTCAGTGTGATTGGCTGCTTCTTGCCTGGGTCTTGAATCTTGAGCTACAATCAGCATGTGCAGGTGTCCCAGAGAGGAGCCAGGGAGGAGGTGGGGAGGAGGAGGGTAGCCTCTAAGGGGTCATTCAAAAGACTTGATAAAGGAGACATATCTTAGCTAAATGTGGAAGGATGAAAGAGTTTGAAAAAACAGAGATGAACTGGGTGGCCAAAGAAGGTTTGAGGAGTGGAGGAATGAGGGTGGGGCCTGGGGTCATGTTGGAACAACAAGAAGCACAGTTAGGAGTAGCAGATGCATGAGGGAAAATCATGAAGCCACATGGGGAGGCACATAGTGACCAGGTCACAGAACTGAGAGTCAGACCAGGCAGTAGGGAGGTATTCTTCAGGTTTGGTGTCCCTATGACCCCAGCCAGTGGGCGCCAGTGGGTTTTCAGCTGAAGGAAATGGTAACTCTTTCATTTTACTGAAGGTTCCACCTCCCTGTGGCCCTTTCCTGAGGCTGCCTTAGGGCGTTCAGGGAGTCTGGCTCCAGCCTGTGTTTTCACGTCTGGCTCAGGTTACTTGAGGGATGCTGACACTGGTTTCACTGCTGGGGCCAACTCCAAAGCCATGTCAGTGCCCTGGGCTGAGCCCTGTGCGACTCAAGCTACCCAGTTAGGAACTTTGCACTTCTTTGTGCAGTGTGTATAGAGGACTCTTATTTCTCATCTGTGCTTGCTCTCAGAATGACATGCCTGCAGAACTTCTTCTACCCATTTGCAGTCCCCACATTGGCCATATCAAACTCATGCAGAGGGACCAGATCAGGAACCAAAACATTTTGCACAGCCTTCCTGCCCCCTCACCCACAGCTTAATGCTACCTTGCTCTTTTCTTCAGACAGCCTCTTGTTCATCAGGCTCCATCAGTTGAGCCTGTCAGGACATCCCCAGGATGAACCAAGGTTGGCCTAAATGGACCACAGCTGGGAAGGTTGCTGAGCTTTGCAGGCCAGGAGATCCCTGAAAGTTTTGAGAACAGTATGACCAGATGTCTTCTCCGTTTGTGTGTGTGTGTATGTGTGTGTGTGTTAGTGTGCATCAAGTGGTATATATAATTATATATATATATATATATATATATATATATATATATATATAATCATTTTATTTTATTTATTTATTTTTATGTGGTGCTGAGGATCAAACCCAGTGACTCACCCGTGCTAGGCAAGCACTATTCCACTGAGCTACAGCCCGAGCCTTGCATCAAGTTGTTTGACAGAGTGTTTCAAGGATCACCTGTGGAGAGGGAGGGAAGGAAGCATAATTGTGCAGATTGGACGCTGAACTGTGATGTAGCCTTAGAAAGGCCTCAGTCAACCCAAGGGAACCCTGGCCTTTGAGGAAGTGGGGCTTTTGTGCTCCTACCCTGGGAAGAAGACTTACCCTGAGCAAAGTTGCTCTTTCCTGTGGAGGGCAGCCTCTAGTGGGGCAGCTGGCAAGGGTTGCCAGGTGGCCATCAGCAATGGACATTACCAACACGTTGAAAAAACTAATCCCTCAGGCCTTAATGGGGCCTTGGTGGGTATTCCACCAAGGATTTTCTATATTCTACCCCTTGCCTCATCAAACCATGTCTCAGGAGGTATTTTGTGTTAGAAGAGGTGTTTGGAGGAATCTTTCCACACCAGAGGCTCCAGTGTGTGGGTGGCCAGCTTGGACAAGCTGGGTGGACAGGACCTCTGTGACATCTCAGGGTATTTAGTGGAATTTCATGAGACACCTTTTAGGCTAATGACTAGTCTAGTAGCTAGTCTAGTTTAATTACTTAAATCCAGACAAACTTAGGTTTAAGTAATTTTCAGAAACCTTTATCATGGAAAGAGTAGGAATATAAAAATTCCACCAGCTTGTTGGAG
This sequence comes from Marmota marmota marmota, assembly GCF_001458135.2. Taxonomy (NCBI): domain Eukaryota; kingdom Metazoa; phylum Chordata; class Mammalia; order Rodentia; family Sciuridae; genus Marmota; species Marmota marmota. The sequence goes on along the minus strand of NW_026000000.1, from coordinate 10,572,019 downwards.
CACAGTGTCTACAAACCTTTTGCAAGGGATTTCGTATTAGTCAAACATTTTTATAGTCACAAGTGACTGAAACTCAACTGAATTAAAACAAGCCAGGGCGGAGGAATTTACTAGTTCTCATAAATAGACTAAGGCAGGAAAGGGAGGGGAAGGGAAGAGGAGGAGGGGAACAGAAGAGGAAGGAGGACTGGCTTTAGGGAAGACTAGATGTCCCACTCTTCAGCCTCCCTCTCCCCTGTCAATCTGAGGAGCAGGTGCTCCTGGGAGGGGAGGAGGAGAGCTCTGGCATTCCCACAGGGTCCACCTGGAGTACAGTTGATCTTGGTGGTGTGACCTGCCCTGGTCTTGTTGGAGAGTCTTTGCACTTAACTTTACCCACCCCAGCTACTGGGATGTCAATGAGCCCAGTCAGAAAGAAGACATGATTGTTCACTGGGAAACTTCAGACAATATAGCAAGAGTGTGGAAAATAAAACAACTGTGTGATTATGGTGCAGCTTTTCCTACCATCTCCTTTTCTGCTTTTTTCCTGTATGTTGTCACTAGCCCAATTACAAAGGCTGATGTTTTCAATTGAGATTTGTATAGGAAGAAGAATAGGAGTTGCTGAGATTTCTCTAGGCCCTCTCAATTGGACTCTCTTTCTCCAGATTAATCTTTTCTATTTAGAAGCTACATAGTTTAAAAATAAAACGTTCAAGTGTTACCAAAAATTACTTAAAAGACAGGAAAATTCTTAGGTGGACATTCAAAATTCCACAAAATTCAAAACATACATTCATCACTATGAAATGCTTTTAAAATGTTCAGAAACTCCCTATTGCAGTTAGAAGAAAACACACAGGAATTGGCAAACACAGAAGCCAGATTCTGGCCAGGTTTGGAATCCCACCCAGGCTCTCGCAGCTGGCCGGAGGCTAGTATGTGGCTCCAGGACAAGTAACATCTCCCTATTCCTTACTGCTGGCTTTTCCCACAACCCAGTAGGGTACCTGGAACATCTGGAAAGAGGCAATGATGCTGTTCTTCGGGGAATACAGCCTGGGCAAGCCCAGTGTGACTGGAGGCTGGCTCACCTGATTGCTTTGTGGGTTCTGGAATTCCAGGTCCACACAGTCCCCTTTGCTAGGAGCTCATGGTAGACAGAGCCAGACAAGGATGGCCTGGATGACATCAGCCACCACATGACCCAGCAGTCAGGTCTAGGTGTTGCCAGCCTTTATATAGATGTGCCAAGTCCATGAAGACCACTCTCATCACTGTCTCCTAGCGTCTGTGATATTTTCAGTGTATGAAACACAGTGGTGGACAGAAGTAGGGGTAGATATTAGGTTTATTGAGCACCTACCAAGTGTCAGTACACTCTTAAGAAACTGACCTGCCTTATCTATTTTAATTGACACAAAAACTCTACGAAGCACAAAATTTTGTCATCTTTATTAATCTAAGAAAAGAGCTCAGGAGACATTAATGACTCGCTAAACCCTAGAACTGTTGAGCAAGCAGAGCAGATGAAAATCTGGGCTGTCTGATGGGAGCCTGTGAAGGCCACACTGTCTGTATCTGTCAGTCAGCAGCTCCTCCTATGTTCCAGGGAAAGTCCCTTAATGCTCTGCCTGTGAGCCAGCATCCTCATTTGGAAACAGAGCTGAGTAAAGGCTTCTACAGCAGGATTAAGTGTGTGCAAAGGTACCTCATAAACTGTGCGGTAGTGTCCCTTTGCACTTTGAGGTATTCTTAATATTTCAGCTGATCTCTCTCCAGGGCTGTACAGGTGACAAGGGAAAGCCTGTTTGTTTGCTTTACACTTATTTTAAAAGCTCCTCTAGCATACAAGAATCATGTGAGCAACTGCATTCTCATCCTTATCCCCTGATGCAGTTCCTATTTTTATCTATAGGCAGTTTTGCAAACAAGTCTCTGACTTTGAAGCTCAGAGAGTCAACTAGCTCTTAGGCCACCCCCAACCAGGTCACTGCTTTCCCAATTTTTGTGTCCACACATTCAGGTGTGCAAAGCACTTGGAACCCTATAAGGCCACATCAGTTCTCCAGTGCTCACTAAATGGACTGAGGGGAAGATGTGAGGAGAGAGTTAGAAGACCTGTGCCAAGTCAATGGAGTCACAGATGGAACCTGACTCAAGAGGTCCAGGAGAGCTGTGAAAAGAGGGGAAGCTGAACCCCAAACCCCACGACCTTATTTTTAACCAATGCTGGTGGCCCCCATGGCAAAAGGAACTGAATTTCTTGTTATGAAGATCTCAGAAATCTTGCTCGTCTGCCAACCTATAAACTGCAAAATTCCAGGGATAATACAGGTGCCAGATACTTCTCTGCCCCTAATGAGGCCAGCAAGGCCCAGTTCACTGACATTTCTTTCACAAAAGACCAAGCTCAGATGCACTTTAAGGGAGATATTTCTGTTTGCTTCCTCCCCAAGCAAAGCAGGACTGAAGGGCCCCTGTATTCCACACCCTCCTTTCAAGGCCCATTAATAAGGAGCCTGGGGCTGGATCATAAACATGGCCAACTCCACAACCCACCAAGGCCAGCAGAGCAGCAAGGGCTGCATTAAGGGAGAGTTTCAGTGAAATGCTACATGGTTCCTAAATTCATACCAGATGAGTTCCAGAAGATTAAAGTTATTACAATAAAGCCCCAGGGAATCAATCAAGCTCTGCCTTATAACCTTCTTGGTTTACCATGTCATTCACACAAATCACTTTCTACAGGTCCTTGAGGAGGATATGGAGTCCTCGGAGTTAATACTGGTTCAGACAATGCTGGGGCATTCCTAAGCTGGACCTAGGGATCCCAAGAGAGCTCACTAGGTTGGAGAGCTCTGACAGCTTGGATGCACTTGTTTTTGGGGTGCTGAAGTCTGGCATGTGGCTTTTTTATGGTGGGTTACAATGTGGAAGGATAGGAACTCAGGAGGGGAGGGTGAGCTCCCTAACCCCCAGCCTGCCTGAAGCACAAAGCTCCTGGGGATGGTCATTGTCCAACCCTTTATAAAAAAAAACAAGCTAAAAGCTAAAAAGCGGCTTGGTAAATTGTAAAGCCTGACACAGTTCTTTGTCCTTTGATGCAACTTTGATGTTTTCACTTTTTACACATTTTTTTTCCTCTTCTCAAAGTGTTTCCCAGCCCTAAAGGATAAATCTTCCTGATTATTGCCTCTGGTGTTTAGTTTGCTCAGGAAATGGTGAGCCCCCAGCTTTGTCCCAGGTTCCTGTCTTTTGGGGTCACTGATCCACTGGCTGCTTCAAGGAGCTGGCAGTCATCAGCACTTTCCCTGGACCCCTGAACCCTGAGTGTGATCTAGCCCTCATTCCCCACTGCACCTCTGAGACCAGGTGGCTCTCACCTCCATTTTCTAAGGGTGTTTCAAATGAGGGAGATGCAGAGTAATTCACAGAAGATCCTGCACTCTCTCCTACCTAGGCTTTCCATGGGGTCTCTTCCTGTTCCATCTGTAGACCCCCAGCCAGTCATAAGCTCCGCAGATATCCCAAACTGTCCTCACTCTGGTGTGCAAGTCCCTTGTCTTCTGTCTCCTCCTTCCTGTTCATTGAGTGGGACCATCTATTCCCTCATGATGAGTCCCATGCCCAGCCTCAGCAGCATAGCTTGGCCCAATGACCAAAAAACAGTGCTTACAGAATCGACAAACATATGAGCATTTCCTAATTCTCGTTTCTCCTTTCTTTTTTATGCTAACGTTTAACTTTGAATTGAGATACCCATATCTGTGCTTTTTTGTTTGCTTGTTTTTGTTTTGATATTAGGATCACATTAACTTTCCAAAGAAATAGAGACACCCCTGCAGCCCATATCCATCCTCTGGGTCAGCTCAACTAGATCTCAGCTTTTGAAACAGTGCACCTGGGAAAGGTTGGAGCAGGTGCTGTCCAGGACCTAGTTCTCTGACAACTGTTTTGAGTTGCACTTTAGGTATTTCTCTCTCTTCCTGAGCCTACTTTAGTCATTTGCCCGTTCCTAGGAGACAGGACAATTTATTCAGGTTTCAGTCTTGATTTGTTTGTATAATTCTGTTTTCTTCTTTTTTATACCTAAGTTTGGCTATTTGTGCTTTCTCATACTCTATTTTTATCACTTCCTCCTATCTCTTTTTCCTTTTGTTCTCCTTTCTCCCTCTCTTTCCTTTCTTTTCCTCCTTCCCTCCCTCCCTCCCTTCCTTCCTTCCTTCCTTCCTTCCTTCCTTCCTTCCTTCCTTCCTTCCTTCTTTTTTCTTTCTGTTTTTATAGCTGTCTTTCTCTCTCTCTCTCTCTTTTTTAACTGGGCTAATTAATACTAATACTAATTATATTCCCTTCCCTCCCCCCTTCTTTTCTGCTCCACTTCCCTCCCCTCTGCTCCTTCTCTCCTCCTTCCCTTCCTCATTCCCCTCTTTCCCTCTCTTCCTTCCCTCCTCTTCTCCATTGCCCTCCCTTCCTCTTTCCTTCTTTTTTCCTCCCCTACCCAAAGACTCATTCTTACTACTCTCAGTTGTACACAGCTTTTCTGTTTTCACTTCCGACTCTTTTAAATATTATTCTTGATGACATTAATACTAAATATTTTAAAGTAGACTTCTTAACTAGTTTGTTTTTATATTTTCATATTTTTTTACCAAAAATAGGAAAGGTCATGGATTTTTCTGTGAATATAGTTTTAACAGTATCCCAAAGACATTGATTAGGAGTGTTATTTTTAAGGAAATATCCATGAGTGATTTTTTCTTTGATAAAGTCTTGTTTAGGAAAGAGCTTTTAAAATTTCAAAATTGTTCTTTGTTACACTTCCATTAAGTATTCCTAGTTTTACTCTATGAGAGTTAAAGAAAGCAGTTTCTCTTATTTTTCTTGTTCCTTTTGAATTTGGGGTTTTCTACATGAAGTAATAGAAATACAGCGAACAACAGGAAAGGTTGTGAACTTTCAGTTTGCAAGGCAAGGAGACACTTGAGTACAAATAAGCATGTTTGTATAAATGTGCATTATATATGATTAATTAATTATATTGTTTAGATTTTCTGTATTTCATTTTTTCTTAATTTTTTAAGGAAAAACATAAAAGATTATGTGAAGAAGCCTCAGGAAACTCTTCCAATGACTTTGTGTGTTACCAAATATTTTGATTTTCTCTAGCTTTTGCTTCATTTTTTACTGCCAGGATGCTGTTTAGTAAATAAAGGCTCTTGATAGTGTATCTTTGAGTCAATTGAACAAAAAATATAAAATGTTGTATATTTTGCTTTGAATATTTATATTGATGACAATATTTTTTATGTTTAATAGAGTTGAACATTATAATATAGTCCTCTTTTTGGTTCTTACTATGGCTGTGCATGATATCAACACCCAGATTTCTATTTATCTACACTGAACTAGGATATTTTTGCTCTTCATCTTCTTCTAACCTTCCTCAATTTGTTTGTTTTAATTGCATGCTTCTTAGAATGCATGTGACTTGATTTGGAATCATTTTATTTTGGTCTTGACTAATACCCTTTTGTTGTATGGGATAGTCTTATACACATTTATTTATTATGTATAATGCATGCTGTTAGACTTTTTTGTGTTTATTTTTGATGCTTCCATGTTCTTTTGAAGTACAGTCTGTTCTCCCACCTCAAAAAACATCAGCAATAATTTGGAGGCAATACTATTGGGTTTTAGTTTTGTCACTTAAAATGATGAAAGTACATATATGACAATGCTATAACATTTGAAATAGTTAGTGAGAAGTCAGAGAAGAAAACTGCTCAGGTTGTGATTGATTTCAGTTTTTTTTTTTTCTTTCAGTTTTCTTTTTGTGTCCAAATAACCTGTGATCAATTGCTATAAGGACATGTCTCCTGACCTCAGCCTTTCCGTCTATGAAACCTGCTCATAGAAAATAAAAATTCCACTCGTGATAAGCTGCTGCTTTGGTCCTTCTGCCCACACTGATCAGCATTGGGTGGGAGAAGGTGGAGTTGGGATTTGCTCTCCCTGCCCCACTCAGCTCCAGCTTCCCCTGCACTGGGACATCCAGAATGCCTTTCCCTAACCAGACACTGTCCTGGGGTGACTAGTTTTGTGTTGATGCTGTGTCTCTGAGCTCAGTCCCAGCTTGAGCATATATGAGAAATTGTGGAATGAGGTCAGACATTCCTAGTTCCATGTAGATGATAAGTTTTCCTTTTGTCTGTCTTTGGTTCATTTGAGAAGATACTGGGCTGGAGATTTATTAACATTTACTTGAAATGCCATCTTTTATTACCTTTAAATCTGTCTGTCTTCTCCAGGATGCAAACTCTTTGAAACAGGAGTGCAGTAGTCCCCGCTTATCTGTGGTTTAGCTTTCTGCCGGTTCAGTTACCCATGGTCAACCACAGTTCAAAAATATTAAATGGAAAATTCCAAAAATAATTAATAAGTTTCAAATTGCAAGCTGTTATGAGTAGCTCCATGAAAGCTTACACTGTCCCACCCAGTCCTTCCTTGGACACGAAACATCCCTTTGTCCAGCATATCCACACTGTATACGCTACCTACCAGGTATTCACTTAGTTATCACTGTCATAATATCACAGGGCTTGTGTCCAAGTAACCTTTATGTAGTAGTCTAACATATGTCACAATGCCTATGCCATTCATCTCACTCCATCTTATCACACAAACATCATATTTTCTTACATTACAAGGGGACAGGTGAATATAATACACTTAGATATTCTGAGAGTCCACATTCACATAATTTTTATTACAGTACATGGTTACAATTGTTCTATTTTATTATAACTTATTGATGTTAATCTTTTACTGTGATTAATTAAAATTTATCATGAATATATATGTATAGGAAAAAAACTGGTATATATATAGTTAAACATTATCCACTGTTTAGGCATTCACTGAACAGATCCCCCTGGAGATACATGGGCTGTAGTATCTTACCTAGTGCCTGGCAGGCAGGGATAGGAGGCCATGTTTGTGGACATTCAACAGAATGTGGTGCTGAGTTACGAAACAGAAGCTTCTGCTCTGCAGACAGTGATGGTCAGATTCTGAATTCCTATCGCCATGGCTACCTTCCAGGCCATATGCACTTATGCAGTGGAATATCTTTGTTATAAATAACCAAATGTGGACGCCATGACCCTTTGTCTCATTTTCATCTCATAGTACTCCTTTGGAGATTAGAAGAAGCTTTATTATAAAAACAAAATGGAAATGGTACTTCTTTAAAGCAAGTATTTCAAAATATCTATGGTGTATTTTCTTGGGATCTTGATTTTATTATGAAAAAGTCCAGTAATTCCTTGGGAAAAATAATTAATGGCTAATGTTGAGAGTAAGAAATTTAACTTTCATTGAAGAAGAACCATTTCAAGTTCTAAGAGACAGCATATTAGCCTCTGGAGCCAAGACACCATACTCAAGAGCCTCAGCCATCTGGAGAAGTGGTTTCCATGTGAAAATTTACAGTTGCATGATTGTATTTTAGTGCTGCAGTTTGGTTTCTCATGAGAAACTTCCTTCTTTTGGTGAAGTTATTTAAATGTGAACTTGGCTTGCATGGTGTCCAGAATTCCAAATTCTCATCAGAAGGGAGTCAATGCCTTAGCCATATGTGGAGGGTCCCTTCTTTTGATAGAATCGCCTGATACATGGATATATATTTTTGGATGAAAGGAATTGCAGTTCCAAGCTTGATAAAAACTACTTCTAAATTCTTTGTCAACAACCTTGAAACCTCTGGTAGAGAAATTACTTTCTTTCTTTTTCTTTTTTTTTATCATCAGAAGTGATAAATGAATTAATGAATTTAGAGGAATTATGTTGTATCAGTAAGAAGATAATTTTTTACATGTATGTTCCTACATGGTAATTTTTTATTGTTGAGAAGCCCCAAAAAGATGAATTACAAAGGTGAAAGCCATTAATTTAATATATAATGTGGGGTGTAGTTTGTCATTAATAAACATTTCACCTCATGTCAGTTTTGTTTTGGCCATCCATGTTTTATCACACGTTTGGTATTTTTGTTGAAACCATTTGGCCACTGTTGATTGGACAGATTATTTACAAAACAAAGATAAAGTAAATTAAGGTTGTCTCTAGGATCTTAGAATATTTAATATTTGTCCTTGGAAGTACTGGATTTAAGGATTTAATTCTTTTTTTTTCTTTCTTCACATTTTCACTTAGCTGATTTCCACTGGTGTATCTTCAAAATCATTGATTCTTTCCTCAGCTGTGTCATGCGATTGATGAGGATGGTGAAGGCATTTTCTAACTATATTACTGTTTTTCATTTTTCATACTTCTCTTTGATTCTTTCTTAAAATTCCTCTGTCTTTGCAGAAATCACCCATCTGTTTTTTTCATGTTATATTTTTTCTATTAGAACCTCTGACATTTTAATTATAGTAATTTTACATTCCCTATCTGATCGTTCCAACATCTGTGTCATATTTGCTTCTGGTTTGAATACTCCGTCTCCTGCAGTGAGCTCTTCTTGCCTTTTCATGTGTGTGTGTGTGTCTCTCTCTCTCTTTTTTTTTTTGCTGTTGTTGAAAGTTGGACATATTTTATAAATATTTTCTCTATGCTTGCTTGCTTGTTGCTCTGGTTACCCTCCATGCAACAAAGACTTCAGATTCTGCTGGTCATATCTATGTTTAGAATGGAGGCCCATTTTCCAGAGAGTGTTCCCTGCTGTCTGCCTTCTGGTTGGCTTGGGGTCTCCCTGGTTGGCTTTGGGTGTTCTCTTTATGTTGCCTCCAGAGACAGTCTGTCTGCTGTACTCTCCCAGCTATGTTCCACTGTTGCTTTTGCTCTATGTCTGTTAGCATGGTGTTGGGGGAAGGAGAAGAAGGACCATTTTGGATTCCTCAGTCTCAGGCAGACACAGGGAGGCTGGGTGTTCAGTGCTGACTTTAATGAGTGCTCCTACAGCCCTGATGGCTATAATGCTGGCCCTCTCTAGGCAGAGAACTTTACTTTGCCCTTCTGTTCTGTAACTGCCATGGTCTTCCACCAGTGCCTTATGATGGCTATGTTCATTGCTCCTCCTCTGGAGATCAAGGTTGCTGTTCCTTCCCTATCCAGCACCATGAAGGATGCTGTCTCAGGATTGTCCAAGGTTTTCCTGTGAGTGATTTTTGGGGTTTGTGGAGTAAAATCATGCAAGGGGCTGCTCATGTTCCTATATTTCTATTCCCCAAGGAATTTACTTTCTCATGCTTGTCCACCTGTGCCATTGATCATTAAAATTTTTAGCTGTATCTTTTAACCAGCTCGTGTAGTACCTGGTGGTATTGGCCCAGGTAAACAAACACTCAAATCCTTTTTCTTTTTTTTTTTTTTATTAGTTGTTCAAAACATTACATAGCTCTTGACATATCATATTTCATACATTTGATTCAAGTGGGTTCAAATCCTTTTTCTCTCTTCATGAATTGATCTCCTCCAAGATTCTGGGTTAGTTGGTTGATCTGTGGCCTCAGTTCTCTGTTGTGTTCAAGAGAAGTCATTTGTTTGCAATTTGTCTCGCTTAGTCTTTTTCTTTTTCTGATTGTAAGGGCAATACTTTCTTCATGTGCTTTCTCTCTCCTGAGCTGACATGGGAAGCCCTTTCCTGAGGCTTAAACACATAGAAAATGACACTTTCTCAGATATATGAGCCAAAGCTACTGCTTTCCTCTTTTCCTAGAGGGAAGACCTATATAAACTAGGTTGCAAGGCCCTACTCTTGTTTTGAAAAGCACATCTGCACACGTTTGCGCTTGCCAGAAACCTCAAGTTGTTCAGCCAGTCTCCTGAGCACTGTAGCTTTCACATTTTGGAAAAAGCTTTGGAAAATAGGAATGAAGATTGAGTTGTATGTTAACCAGGACTTATGTACTCCAACATGAGGGGTGCCGGCTGGAAGAATCATTATGGATGGGATGAGGCCACAGCTGAAACCAAGTTGCGCCACAGGGATTATGAGAGGGAACTCTGGTTGGTGTGTGAGTGCCCTGGTGTGGGGCTAAGGGTCCCAACTCACCAGAGAAGTTCTTGCAATAGTGGTTTTGGAGAGGAAGCAAAACCTTCCTTTTAAAGCCAGGTCATAAACTCTCTCAGCAAAGTTGTTTGTAGGAAATGGTAGAACAAATATTATTTAAGGAAGAGTGTGGGGAGATTAGGATTGTGTCCAGCCATGGAATTTAATCTTACCTGAGGGAAGTGATTATGTTAATTTGCTGATGAATATTAAATAAGCCAGCTTGGGAAGGGAACTAAGACTGTCACACATTCTCCCAAAGAGAATGATAGAAAATTCTTTCCCCACAGGGCCTGAGGAGAGCAGAAAGGGGAGGCAACTGGAAGATGGTTTTCTACTTCTATGCTGCTTGTATAAGTTTTCTGATTTATTTATTTATTTATTTTGGTGCTGGAGATTGAACTCAGGGGTTCTCAACCACTGAGCCACATCCCCAGCCCTATTTTTTTTTGTTGTATTTTATTTAGAGAAACAGGGTCTCACTGAGTTGCTTAATGCTGTGCTTTTGCTGAGGCAGGCTTTGAACTTTTAGTGATCCTCCAGACTCAGCCTCCCAAGCCACTAGGATTACAGGCATGCACCACCCGTGCCTGGCTCTGTATGAGTTTTCTTAAGTAACAGACAATTTGGGTGGCTTTGGCAACAGAAATTTGTCACCTCACATTTTTAGAGGCTGAAAGTACAAAAGTGAGATGCTGGCAAGGCTGGCTCCTTCTAAAGGCTGTGAGAGATCAATCTATTCTAAGCTTCTCTCATCTCTCCTCCTTGTGTCTCTTCACATTGTCTTCTCTGTGTATCTATGTCCACATTTCTTCTTTTTTTAATGACCCCACCATAATCCAAATAAGACCATGTACTAAGAAGCTGGCTGTTAAGACTACATAACACTCTTAGGAGAGGGACACAAGGCATCCCACACTATTCCTCATTTTAGATGTGAACTATTGAGGTCCAGAAGCAGGACAGAGATGGGCAGGGAGTGCTCAGCAACAGACATGCATTGAAGGTCAGCCTTGTGACGCTGTCTGGGGCTAGCACCCTGACTGAATCTACCTTGCTTCTGTTTGCCTAGAGTTCACATTTTAAGGAGGAGATGGAGACAACCCCAGAAAACAAGGGCAGTTCTAGGGAGGGATATCTATGATGAAAAACATAAGAGAGAGTGACGCTTTCAATGTAGAGCTGGTCCTGAATCACAAGAGACAGCAAAAGGTGTTCCAGAGAGGGGGAACATCCCACACCAAGGCCCTGAGGTAGGAACACACTTAGCCAGGCAGAGGCCACCAGGGCATGTGGAGCCACTCCCTTCGGCTAGAGTGGGGTGGGGTGGGACATGTTAATTCCTTCCCCCATCAGAGGGCTTGGCACAGGACAGATGAGCAAGCCATGTTTGTTCTCTTTGTGTTGCCTCCTTTCTTCTCTGGGAGATATTCTTCTGCCTCTACCTTGTCTTTGGCTGCTGGCACAGCTCTGTCTCCGGGACCGGGCCTATGAGCCCTGGTTGTGATACTGGATACCTGGACTGCTCCCAAAATGTAGCCCTCTGTGCCCCTGGAAACAGTTCTAGGCCTCTGTGACCTGTGCTTAGGCTGCTGGTCTCACTGAAGCCAGGGCCTCATAGAGAAATGTGAAGGGACATCTATTTATATCTCTGGTTAAGCCCGGGCTACATGTTGCTGGATTGTTGTGGCAGGAATTTTCCATGAGCACAGAGAAGGCTATTTTTTTCCATGGCTGAAGAAAGTACATCTGAGTGGGCTTGCCCCAGAGCATCAGGCACAGGTGGCTATCCAAGACTAAGCCAGAAAGTCAGCTCTTCTCCAGTGGAGAGAGAAATTGAGCAGGCTCAGATTGGGCCACTGCCAAAGGACATGCCCTGGAGAGGGCTGCCTGCACTCTCAGCCTCTCTGACTTGAGGTGAAGGGAGGCAAGAGTGGACTTGTTGGAAATTTCCAGAAGGCTGGCAGACAAGACATCACAAGCCCACATGTCTGAAGAGCCAGAGGAATCAGGCCTCTGTAAGATAGCTGAGCAGGAACTCCTGCCTATGTGCAACTTTCTTGGGTGACAGATGGAGAAGAGTGGGGTGTATCAAGGTTGCAGAAATTGGCCATGGCATTATACAGAAGCCTCTGCATGCCAGGATTTCCCACCCTGCTTAGGAAAAGTATGAATAATTTCAGGGACAGTGAATGAATTTTTCAGACTAAATTTGCTTTGTACTTAATATTTGCTGTTTGTATTATGGAAGAGTTTCTACTTAGGAAATCCCTTAGCCTTTGCAGGCAATATCTTGATCCTGTCTGTCAAATATTCTCAGAGCAACCTGAAAGAAACAAAATTATCAGAATGGTGATCACATTCCATCTTGCAGTATTGTATAAAGTAGTCACCATAGGGAAAGTTAATAAAAATTATATTCTCTGCTATGTTAATACTGGTTGCCCTGAATTGGGAAGGCATATCTGTGCAGGACTCACATGAGGAATAGTGTGGGATGCCATAATGTTTCTTTCATTGTGATCAGTTCTCTTGTTCTTTATTCATTAAAACTGCCTTGTCAGACCTGTTAAACTGATTGCTTCCTATCAACATGTATACCATGAGGTGCTTTGGAACAAAACAATAAGACATATACAATTGTCCCTTGGTATCCAATTTTAATTGGTTCCAGGATATTCTACAGATACCAAAGTCTATGCTCAAATCCCTTGTATAAAATGGCACAGTATTTGCATATAAACCATGTACATCCTCGTATATGCATTGAATAATCTCTAGGTTACTTATAACACTAGTACAATACAAATGCTATATAAATATATAGCATTTGCACAAGTCATCATTGATTTGAGAATAATGGCAAAAAAAGGACTGTATATTTTTGTATAGACATAAGTTTTTATTTCTGAACATTTTCTATTTATGATACATTGAATCCATGGTTGAGTTCATATCCATGGAGGGCTAAATGTAACTACCATTTACTGAGAACTGCCATATGGTAGATACTGTGTTGTGGGGTTTACATAAATCATCTCTCTCAATTCTCAGAGGAACTTTTTAATGTAGGCACTATAAGTATCCCCATATTATAGATGTGGTATTTGAGACTCAGAAAAGCTATGTCCAAAATCATACAGTAACTAGCAAATGTCAGAATGTGAGTTTGTACTAATGCCTGGTTCTCCATTGCCACCAGTCAAGAAAACCATGGGGCTGAAGCTCAGCACTATGCAGGACTTATAGGACTTATGTGAATGCACAGTGGCCAACCCCCTGGCTGTCTCCATTTTAAAGGAAGAGATTATTAATTATGGACTCCAGGGAAGGTGTGTGAGAGTGAAAACCACTACTGGATTACAAAACCAGATGATAGCCCACCCATGCCCAGGCAGTCTGTAGGGGCAAGAGGAAGGGGCTCCAGGATCTGATTTCCTAAACACACAATGAAGTGTTCAGATTGTGCCTCTACATGGAGTATAGAGAGAGAACAACAGGTGTTGGGAAGTGACGGGGGTCTTTTGAAATTCAGTGTGTTTGATGTTGCATCTATCTTCCTGCCATTCTCATAGTAAGGGACTTTACAGCCATGCACATCTGCGGGCCACCTCCTTCCATTTATGGAACACAACAACACTTTCTTATTAGAGTCATAGTGCTGGTTGCCTGGGGCACTTGACCAGGCTCCAATTTTCTCCGCATGTTGACTGTGTTTAGGTTTCTAGGGGGAAACACTAAGCAAGACATGATTGTTGTTTTTTATATGGAAAGCTGGATTTAAAACAGTAACTATACAGTGAGAACACTGGAAGAGAAATGTGACGCTCAAGGCCATGGCAAGAGCCAGTTGCCCTGGGCGTCTTGGCCTGGATGTCTGAGATATCAGGACAAGAGAGTTTCTTGGAATGCTGTCAGTCCAGCCAGGAAGCCAAGTTTCAGGCCTGCAGAGCAGCAAGAAGCAGGAGAGAGCATATCCTCCACCACCTTCCAAAATGTCATCAAGGACTCCCAGCTTTCAGGAGATGCAGATGTTTTGTGGGCACAGAAGTCTCCAGGTGGGAGTCACATAGACTCTACTTTGACCTTCCACTAAATAGTTTATCCAATGAGTGCTCCTATGCTGTGCATAGTAAAGCTATCATTTTTATATTGTTGACATGTTTACACATTCTTTGGCAGCCAGAAGATTTGGTTTGGTATGAAAGATAAAGAATAATAGATGCTTGATTGTTGACAGGGACTTGTCCATTGTTTTTATTTTTTTTTTCCTAAATGTGGTGCTGGGGATTGAACCCAGGCCCTTGTGCGTGTGAAGCAAACACTCTACCAACTGAGCTATATCCCTAGCCCTGTCCATTGATTTTTGAAGGGAGGAGGGAACACTCTTTGAAATAGTTGATCTAGCAGGATTGTCAGGAAAAGGAAGAGCTCCATATGGCAAAGTCAGTAGTAGTAAAACAGGGTCAGGTCTGTCCATACTGGCAGTGCCCTTGCATGAGTGGTCAGTGCCACCAGCCATTGCCCTACCCAGGGCAAGCCGGAGAATTAGATGGCCTCAGGGTCCACAGCTCAAGGAGTCTTCTCAGAGCAAGGAATGAGGCTACCCCTCATTCCTGATGGGGTAACCTCTGAGCTTCATTTCCTCTCATTGCATTTATTTTGCTTGTCTGAGTCTCTTGCTGAACATTCTCCCTGGACAACTTATCACCCATCTTTTCCCCCTGAAAACATGAGGTCCCACCATTGCACAGCTTTGACAGAGGTTGATGGCATCCTGTGTTTTCCACTCCAGGATCTGCCATCAGGGTCAGATCACAGCCCTCATGTTCAGATAAGCCCAGTCCCAGTTGCTCCAGATGCCTTCTTCTTACTTCTGAGGAGTCCCTGAGTGCGCCCATCCTTCCTTCTTGAGCTGTCTCATAGACCTTCTGAGCATGGTTCTGCCTCTCTCGTGGCTCCTTGCTTAAACACAAGCAACTGCATTTTGCACAAGTCATCACTGACTCAACACCTTTTAGAGGAAGAGAAAACACAATGGAGAAAGTTGCAAGCCTGTGAATCAACCTTGGAAACCCACATGGAGGAGAGGACAGAGGCAGGGAGGGATGTTTACAGTTTGGAGACAACTATTGAATGCTTCCCTGGCATTGGAGGAGAAAGACACACTTAGCTTACAAAGAGCCCTGATGTTTCTGGGTCTTCCCACCCTCCCTGATTCTGCAAAAACTTATGAGTGTTGGCTGGGCCGGGGGCGTTCACCAAGGCAGGGAAGACATTTGGGCTCTGTCCAATGCTTGGGTCAAATCCATCTGCAGTGTTCATCCCCACAGTAAATCCCATCAATGTGTCTCCAAGCAGTCATTGAAATTTCATGTTCTCAAGTTAAGTAGTTCTCATCCCAGTTTCGAAACCTGAGTTATTATCAAGTTTAAATAAAGGGATGTTTTCCCTTCTTAATGAATGATTCTCCAAATAGTCTCACGTCCTTATGTCTGTCTATTAAACTCGGGGAAAGTTACTGTAGAAGATTTATGTTAGAAAACAGTGCAGACAGGAGAGGGGGAACCAGGGGAATCTCTCTTGGGGACATGATCAGTGTGTAAATCAGATTCCAGGGTGTGCTGGATACTTCCTGTGTCACTGCCCCCTCCTGAGTTCTGTACACATTCTGTGGGAGACAGGGAGCCTACTTTAATATCCAAGGCTCCAAACACTGTTGTATCCAATTATAGAACCAGTCAAGGAAGGAGTTTACACCCCAGTGTGGAAGTCTTTATTTTCTTTTCTACTCTAAAGTTTACAATCGGACTGTGGCAGAGGTGTCAGAAGAGAATTTCACATAAATCACAGCCTCTTGTTTTCTCGCTGAGATGCTAGGGCCATCTCTGCAGTCACTACTCCTTTCTCATTCATTCATTCATTCCGGAAGCATGACTAAGCACTTACTTACCCGTGGCCCAATGTATCGCATGAGCTGATGCTTCCCATGAGTGGTGTGGAATAGACCCAAGCCCAGGAAACAGACTACCAAGGTGTAGCAGCTCAGTGCACAGAGCAGGTGCTAAGGGTGTCCTGAGGAAGGTGCAGAGCCCAGGGTGAATGGGGAGAGGCCAGAAACTTGCTTGAGGGGCTCCCAGTGAGTGAGAAACCAAGGTTTTGTCTAACAAAGAAGCTGAGTGGCTAATATGGGGTTCTGGGAGGTCACAAGGAAAGGGCTGCCCCACTTGCTTTCACTTGGGGTGTTCTAGTGGGATTGAGATGCCCCATCAACCTCATCCCGCTCCACACAGCTGCCCCTCACACTGACAGTGGGACTTCATATAGGGAGGATAAGGCAGGTGGGGTCTGCTCCCACAGGCTGCCAGGAAGCCCATCTGTTCTTCTCCCTGGATGCCCCAAGGCCCTGTACCTTCTTGATTCTCTGCTCTCATTGCTGCCAGCTCCTGGATTTCTACTGTCTTCTTAGGTGTTCTTTACCTCCAGTCTTTGAATCACATCTTTAGTTTGTGCCTCTTGGACAGGGGTTGCAGTGAGAGATAAGTTTCCTCATATTTCCATATGTCCCATCCCATCCTCCCACCCCTAAGGAGCCCAGCTGTCCCCTGCACATGCCCCATAATGATCATGACACCTGTGATCCTCAACATGCATGTTGCGAATAAGAGAGAGGAAGAATCTTTGCTTTGGGGACTCAGTCTTCAAAGCCTTTGCTCTGGGAAGCAACGGCATGATCCCACAGAGCCTAGCTTCTGTAGGGCTAAAGAAGAGCCTTTTGTGGGTTGCTCCCTGGACAGTTTTCATATTTGAACAATAAAATCCCCTAAGATGTCTGACCCTGATGTTTACCAGAGACCCATTACTGCCACCTCATTGCTTATTAAGAAAACAAGGCGAGGCGTCGACTTGGGGGTCCCTGTGCGTCCCTGTCGGGGATGGAGCGTTTGTCAGGCCTCGGTGCTGACAGATGGGCCCGAGAAGGAATTCCTCAGTTCACCCCCCACTGCCTTGGTGGCCTGCGGCTGCTCCCCTCCATCAGGGTCAATCTTAAAAAAATTATTATTACTTTGGCCATAAGCCCAGGGACAAATGTGGCTTTTGTCCAACAACAGCCCACAGGCAGAAATCTGTTGTTTCTTCTTCACCTCTGATGCTATAACTTGATAAAGGACACGGTGGAGGCAGAAGAACCTGATTTCAGTTCCAAACTCTCCCCTGTAGGCTTGAAAGTGACCCCCCAGGAGATGCTGCTGAGGTCTTCCTACAGTTGTCTGTGGGTTCCAGAAACAGGTTCTATGGGTTGGACTCTGATAGAGCCGAAGGGAATGGGAGTCACGGTCACACCGGGCTTCTTAGGGAAGTTGTAAGGGGGCAACTCTACCTGGTAAGATCTGAGGTCACCTCCCAGCCCCTCGCTTGGAGTGCTAGCAGGGGGTCGGGAGAACTATGGCTTTATGGCCGAGAGTCTATAAAGATGATCCACGGCTTAGCCCCTTATGAGGTGAGCTATCCTGGATGGATGATCAGCACCACGTGCCAGTTTTCTCCTCTGTAAACTGTGGGAGTGATGCTCACCTTCCAGTCATCATGGGTGGTGAGGCCCCATGGCCTCTTGTACCCAAGAAATTCAGATAAATGCAAGCTTCCCTGTGTCAGTATTCATCTCTACCCAGCTCATTCATGTCCTCACAATATCCATCTTTTACTGTGTCCCATTTGTCTGTCTTATTAGAAAGTGCAGATTTCCACCTGTTGGCTTCCTCAGACAGCCCTCACTCCAGGTGGCCTTGACCACCTCACAGAGAGACCAAGCTGCTCCCTGTGCTGTGGCTGGGGTGGAAAGTAGCACTTCAGAGAAATGCGAGTGCTCCAGGGACAGGGAGGCTGGCCTGGTGGAACCATAGCTGGAACCTATAGGGGAAGCTAGCCCACCTGGCCTGGGTGGGTACAGAGAATGGGACAGGTTTAATGTCCAGGACATAAAAGGAGACAAAAGCCCTGTGTCTCCTTTTATGTCCATCTTCCTTGACCAAGGGTGAGAGCATTCCAGGGACAGCCGGCAGCTGCCCTGTTTCTGCTTATGTAGGTTGTCACAGTAGAGAAGTCTGAGGAGATCATGTCCCTATAGGAGGTATGTCTGCCTGTCTTCAGGACAAGGGCACTGAGCCAGGCACGGAGAATGTTTACATCCACAGGAGGGCTGGGGGAATCAAGGGAAGGGAGGCTCATCTGCACTTGAGAGAGTTGAAGACGGGGCTCGGCTAACATCTGCTCTGCCAGGTGGGAAAATGCCACAATCAGTTCTGGACTTGCAGAGGGGAGTTACTTCTCCATGTCCCACAAGTGCCTTGTGCTCAATTGGTGTCATGCCCACATGGATATGCTTCTTAATTGCAGGTGGAGGCCCACCTGGCATATTGCGGTGGCCTGGGAATTTGGGGAGGGTTCCTAGGAATGAGCATTGGTCAATGCCCTGGGCTCTGTCCTGCTGGATTGTCCTCGCTCTGATTGGGGGCAGACAGGAGTAGTAGAAATATGCAAGTAAAGAAATAATTCTATAAAATAGGCCCACTGACCCCCACAAGCTTTCTTTTTTAAAAAGCAATTTACCTGCAGTCCTGCCTGGCTTAAGTCCACAGGGTATATTACATTCTTCAGCAGACTACCTATTATCTTGCAGGAAAAATGCAGGCCTCCAAATGCTGATAAGAACACAAGTTATTAATGCTTCTAAAAATATGTCAAAATGAATCCTAGTGTCATGCATAACTAAAGAGAGTCAATAAAAAGATTAAAAATAATTTAAAAAGAACATACGTCATTCCATGGTGAAGCCACTTTGTGACCTTTACATAAGACCAAATCCCAGAACTGAGGGAGATAAGGTCATTTCTCCCAACCACAAAATCTCTGAGAACAGGTTCCAAATGGAACCCACCAGCATGGGCAAAGTGACCTATAGTTGTCATGACAGCAGGGACTTGAATGTCTGATTTCATCCTGTTGTGAGTCAAAAGTCAAGAGGAGGAACTGGTGGGACTCTCTGGAAACTGGGACCTCTAATAAAACTGGAGACCAAGAAAGGAATGTCATCCCTCTCTTTTCTGAGAGGACCTACTTTTTCCCAAGAGTGTCTCCTTTTCCCTTTTCTTATCCCTTCTAAAAAACTCATGCCTATAACTTTGTGTGACATGCCTGACTTGATCACAAAAATTGGGGTGAGGTGGAGCAGGAGGGACTTTGCATGCATCAGTTTCCCAGAAGGTCCCAGCACTGTAACAGTACCAACTGTGTCTATCTGAATGCTACATATCCCTCTATGTCCCACCTTAAAGTCCAGGTCCTGGACCATCTGCTGCTCCCTGTGAGATGGAGTCAGGAGAGGAGGGCCTAGTGTACTAGAAGCTGTTAGCTACTTGGCCTGGGTAGCCTCACAGTCTTGCTCTAGGGCAGCGTTTATGACATCACAGGGAAGCTTGCTGTGCCAGGTGATACAACAGTTGAAGGAAAGGTGGACACAGGGCTTCAGGCCCCATCACCACTCCCAAGGGAGCTGAGACCACTCCTGAGTCCTTCATCCCTCTCCAGTTAGCCCTTCTGGTCATTTCCTGGACCTCTTCTCTCGACCTTTCTTGGGGCCACAGGATCTTGAGCTGAACCCTTTCCCTCTGTGACAGCAGTTTGAAGTCCTTCATCTCCCTGGGGATGGCCTGCTGCCCTTTAGCATGGACAGCCTTCTCATCTCCTTTCCTCAACCACTGGCTCTGAGTTAGCTGGTGAAGCATTCAGTGGATACCAAAAGGCTGGTATGTCCATTACCACAGAGGATCCAGGGAATCTTCCCATCTTCTTTTGGACAAGAAGAGAGTCTCATGTCACTGGGGCCCATGGCCCTCTGTGCAGATCTCCTGGATAACAATCAGCAGACTACAAAACCAAAAAGTAATACTGTGACAATACTAACTACTCTTACTATTCTTGCTCTATAAAATTCCTATCCCAATCCCTGAATGTGTATAGCCTGGTGATCAGTTGCTTCTCATCCCCTCCTTAACATATAGGGAAACTGAGGTTCAAGGCAGGAAAATTGCCAAGGTAAGGTCACCTACTAGGAGGTAAGTGGACAGAATTGTGACCACATCCACCCAACCCCAGCCCCAATGGTTGCCCATGCCCCACACGATTGAAGAGAGCCTCCTGCATAGGGCTGGACCTCCTTCTGCCAAAAAAAGAAAAAAAGCCACTGGTCCCAGCCTGCAACTGTAGTGAAGAGAGAAACCTGGCCCCCAGGAGGAATGGAGAAAGGGGGCCAGCAGGTTAGATAATCAGTGAAGAAGGGAGTCACCAGACATCAAGAGGGAAGAGGGGTTGGGGATGAGCTAACAGAGCCTGTGCCAATGAGCTTCCTGGGGCACCCATAACTACTTTCAACCCTTTTCAATATTCCTCACTAGCCTAAACTGGATGTGCCTAACTTCTTTGGGTTGTTTTGTGATTTTTGATTTGTAATCCCCAAATTTCACCAAATGTGCACAAAAGCCATGCCAAATCTTTCTTCTTCATGATCCCATGCCAAGAAGCACTGACTACAGGCTAGAGTTACATTCAGACAGGGGTGGATGCCAAGCACAACTCTGCCACTTTCTAAGTTTGCAACTTTGGCAAATCACATAACTTCCTAAAGCTAACTTCCTGTAAATGGAGGCTGGTCATGATAACCACAGGTGTGCTTATGAGTTTTGAGATAATAGAAGACCTTTATAAAGTGTAAATCAAACTGTAAATACAAATGGGGACTCATCCACATACATTTTCTGAATGCATTGTTCTGGACCCTAGTGCCACAGTGACGAACTCCCAGCACCTGCCTCTGTAGAAATCCAGCCTAGAGAGGATACTGTGAGAGTAGAGGAAGAAGCAATCTTGGACACATAGTCTGAGGGTTTCCAAAGGCCCTGGAAGGAGATTGCATGCCTTGGGCCAAAAGAGGTGCCCTGACTGAGTGAATATTGAGCACTTTCTATGATGCTTGTGCCACCGTGCATATGTGACAGTAGAATAGCTCCTGAAGTCTGAAAATATCAGATGGAAAATTCCAGAAATAAACAATTCATAATTTTTAAATAACTTTTTATTATAGTACATTGTTCTAATCATTCTATTTTATTATTAGTTAATTGTTGCTAATCTCTTTGTGCTTATTTATCAATTAAGTTTTATCATAGTATGTATAGGTAAAACCTAGAATATATGGGGTTTGGTACTACCTACAGTTTCAGGCATCCTTGGCACATCTTGGAATGTATCCTTCTTGGATAAGGAGGAGACTGTTGTCCAAGGGAGGCCACAGAGTCCTGTGGGCCAAATCAGGGAGGGGTTGGGGAAGCAAAGTGGAGCCCCCCCACACACACACACAACTCAGGGTTAGGTATGGTATCCCTTGATGTTTCTGGAAATATCTAGAAATATCCTGCACCCCTCTCCCCAGGAAGCTGAGGGACAGTGCATCTTGCTGTTAGTTGTGCCTTGGATCAGCACCTTGCCTGGTCCATTCAGCGTGTTCTTGTAGAGTGCAGGGGCAATGTCGCTGTGTGCTGGCTCTCACCAGACTTGCCTCAGGATGGGTTTGAGGTTTTTTTACCAGGGGTCCAGCCATTCAGAGCCAACCCTGACCTGGGCAGGAAATTCATAGAATGCTTTACTCTGTAGAAGATGGCATTTCCTTTTGGGACCCTGGACCTGGTCTCCAGTGTGTCTGGGCTTCACTTTGTACATACCAACACTTTGTACATACCACACTTACCTGTAGTCTGTAGTCTGATTATCCCAATCCAGCTTCTGCAGGCCAGAGTCCTCATTTTGACTCAGCTTGCTCAGCCAGGGTCCTGCCTTCTGCCCGTGGTGAGATATCTTATTTCATGTATTCCTGGCGGTGCCCAAAGTCCTGTTCCCTACACACAGAGCCTTGTGAGCACAATGTACCCTGACCACATTTGTAATCTCTGGTCACTTGCTTGTCTGCTTTGAGACCACCCACCAACAGAACTCTGCCTGGGGCCATGAGCATCTTCCCCAAACATGCCCCCCACCCCACAATGCTATAGGCCCAGGGGTGACCCTCCCAAAGTTCTCACCACAGATCATCCTCATCGAGGAATCTGGTGGGCCCTTGCACAGTGCCTGAGGCCTGAGGCCAGCTTTGGCTAAGCCAAAGGCAAAAAGCAGAGCTCTAGTCACCTGCACTCTCTCCACCTCACCGGCAGGACCTCAAGGCCCTGCAGTGTTCGGATCCAGAGCCCACTCTCATTCATTGCTCCTTGGAAGCAGCACTGGAGGCCAGGGTCAGGGCTTCCAGCCTCTGTTTCCTGCCTGTACAGCTGCCTCAGCTGGAGGATAGGGAAGACCTGGACTTTATCCCACTCAGGTCACTGTACAGTGTCCTCAAAGCATAAATGGGCCTTAGGTAAGAATCTCCCCGGGCGAAGGGAGACCATTGACAGACATCCCCAACAGCCAGTTCTGAGCTCATCCCATCAGTTCTGTCCAGAATCTGCCCTCTCATCTGCTTTGCTCAGCTTCCACGTATCTCTGATAAGCCACAGAGACATTTGGGACTCACTGTAATGGCACCATCCTTGTTGCAGTCACCAGAACCCAAATGTGGGTCTCTTCCCCCTGCCTGGCCTGTTTGCCACACTCTGACCCTGACCCTCTCTGTGGCCCACCTCCTCCTCCTCCCTGCTACTATGCCCTCTTGTATCTGGTCTTGTTCCTCCCACTCATTTTTAATGATGGGCCCCTGGTCTCCAGGCTCCTGCTCCAGGTAGAGAGACCTTCCCAAAGCATAGCCAGGTCTCTTTTTTTTTTTTGTGAATATTCTTAGCTATCAATGGACCTTTATTTATTTATATGTGGTGCTGAGAATCAAACCCAGTACCTCACACATGCTAGGCAAGTTCTCTACCACTGAGCCAAACTCCAGCCCCCAGGCATCCTCTTTCTAGAAAACAATATGGCACATCTCTCAGCTTACATTCACTCGATGTTTACAGTTCTTGAGGGAGAGATAAGAATCCACACACCTCACCTCCCTTTATAGACCAGACAGAAAATGCCCCGTGTCTACATCCTACAGAGGCCCTGGGGCACACCCTCCCAGCCCGGCCCCAACCCTCGATGGGCCCCTATCCTAGGTGCTCAGGAGTCTGACTCCTCCCTTGGCATCTGCAGCCTGGCATCCTCATTCCCCTCTCATCTGCCCTCGCATCTGCTTTGCTCAGCTTCCCCGTATCTCTGATAAGCCACAGAGACATTTGGGACTCACTGTAATGGCAGTGACACTGGATACCTTGAGGAGCAAACCTTTACTTTATGCCTTTGCTATAAAAGGACAGAAAACTGAGGAGACAAACACCAGCCTGTGAGACCCAGGCTGAGAGCCTCAAGAATGTTCCCTTTCTCAACGAACAGCTTGGTCCACCCACGTCCCCAAGCAAGAACCGAGGCCCATCTTTAGCTGCACACTTCCTCCTCACCCGTCCCCTTACACAGCCTCCAAGTCCAGTCAACAGGCTCTCTGACTGCATCCTTGTCCCCTGGACTGTCCCCACTTCTGGATCACTCCCAACAACTGACCCTCCCACCAGTTTTTGCCCTGCTCCTGGTCCCTGTCCTCCAAGTCAGAGGAGCTCCCTATTGCTTCTGGGGTCTCAGTCTGGACACACAGTCTGATCCGCTGGTGGAGTCCATTAACCCTGCTTGGTCCTCTTCCCCGCCTCAGCTCCAACATCCCTGAACACCCCAGCTCTTTCTCACCTGCCTCAGCCTTCGCACACGATGCGTTCTTTACCTGGAACATTCCTAGTCGACTTAACTCTGGCAGCTACCGTGGGTCCTTCCTTCTCTGGGTGACATTGTCTTGCCTTTTTTAGGGCATTCTTGAGGCTCTCAGCCTGGGTCTCACAGGCTGGTATTTGTTTCCTCAGTTTTCTGTCCTTTTGTAGACCAAGGTATAAAGTAAAGGTTTGCTCCTCAAGGTATCCAGTGTAGACCTCTGACTGCTCCTACAATAGTCATTTCTGTCACCCGTATCAACAAGTTTTCCCTTGTCGCTGGGTCATCCCAACACACATAAACTTGTGGTGGAAACTTGATCTTTAAAAATATGAATATGAAGCTTATTTTCTACCCCAGGATGTTCGCACTGACGCCATCCATTCCCGTTTGGCCTTCCCTAGGGGGTTCTCTGGGTGAATCTCCATGCCACATCATTCCTTTGGCCCCCATCCCACTTTTGGCTGCTCTTTGAAGGAACATTTCCAGAAGCAGCATGTCTAATAAACACTGCTGCCCTGTCCCCACAGCCCTATGCAAACCAGGCAGTGTCTCCATTTCACTGAGGGTGCTGTCATTCATCCTGTAATTCGAGCCACAAGCCCGTACTGCTGCCTATTTCCCCACAGTGCTTATGTTTATGGTTTCCTACTCAGAATCAACAAAGGCTTCCCATCCCGTCTAGAATAAAATCCAGACCCCAAGTCACAGCTCAAGTTAAATCAGGTCTGAGGATGCCTTTGCACTTGGGTACTTACAGAATTAATTGCAGCCTGGCTTAGTTCATTAGCTAACTGAAAACCTAACTTTGGAGTGTACTTTTGTAACAAACAGCTGAGTTTCAGCCCATTGCAGCAGCTGAGTTTCAGCAATCTCAGGTGGCCAGCTGATTTCAATAAGGCAAATCCAAGCTGTAATCAATTAAATTGCCTCTGTACCTCACTTCCATTGTCTGTCTATAAATACCACCTGACTATATTGCTGGCTAGTGTTCTTCAAACCTATTCTGGTTATGAGGGCTGCTGATTCCAGAATCATGAATTAAAACAAAAACAAAAACAAAACAAAACAAAACAAAAAAAACCCATCAAGAACTTTAAAGTAAATATGTTGTAATTTTTAAAAATATAATTGTAAGGCCTTCACCATCTCTTGCTCTGCCCTTGTTCACCCTGTTCTAACCAGACTGGCCTTGAGATTTCTGTGATAAGGATCTTTTTTTTCCTACTCCGGGGACTTTGCACCACCTCCTTCCTTCTCTGATGACCTTTTAGGCTTGTCACAGACGGTGGCTCTTCTCAGGATTCATCCCTCATATCCCAGGAACAGTCCCTTGGAGCAATCTTCCCTACTATTTGGACCTGATGTCTCCTCTGCTTTGCCACTCACCCTCCTGATCACAGCAAGCTTCTTTTTCATATTGTTTCTCAGGATCTGGATGATCTGTTTGCCCATTTGTTACCCTTTCTATTTCTGAAAATGTAGACTTCCCAGGAAGGGGCCTCATGTGACTGACTTATCTCTAAGCCCAGTACCCAGCTGGAGTCAGGAGGCATGCACTGGCTTTCAGGGGACGGGTGAAGGAGCTGATGAGCCCTGGTGTTCACTTCAGTTTCAGGACATGAGTTACCATCCACCTTCTGCCTGGAGATCTGCACATATTGAAGACAAAATGAGTATCTTTTCATTAACATGGAATTAATGAAAGAATGCTTATATGTGGTTGCAGGTAATCTATTTCTAGATTAAAATGACATTCGTCAAAAAGAGAGAGCAAGAGAGAACCCACTTTGTTTTTCTTGCATCCTTACATTTTACTTTTATATTGTTGGTTTGAAACCACTGGTAGGCAGACTACTTTTAGGCTGGCACAGTAGAGACCTGGGACCATGCTGCTGCTACATGACTCTTCTTCTTCTTCTTCTTCTTCTTCTTCTTCTTCTTTTTTTTTTTTTTTTTTTT
>NW_026000000.1:10516917-10546167 GCF_001458135.2 Marmota marmota marmota | reverse complement strand
TTTTTTTTTTTTTTTTTTTTTTTTTGATCAGGGATTGAACTCAGGGTACTGAACCACTTCTGCTTGTAAGATCCTAATGAGAAGGGAAGCAGGAGGATCACAAGTTCAAGGCCAGCCTTGAATAATTTAGAGAGACCCTGTCTCCAAATTAAAAAAAAAATTAAAAATGGCTGGGGATGTAATTCAGTGTAAAGCACCCCAGAGTTCAATTCACAGTACCAATAAATCAACAAATAACGTCCCATGAGAAGTGGGTAAGTAGAGCTATCTGCAAGGACCCATGCAAGAGCACCCCAGCAGGGACAGCAGCGGTGGCTGCAGGGCAGTGTTCCTTTGTGGGCTGTCACTCTGATACCCTGAAATCCTGTGGGCTCTGGGGGGGTGGAACCCTACCCTGCTACCCACACCCCCTAGGACCCTGCTCCACACAGTCCATAATTCACATGGAATCATGCTTAACTCCTGGTCCAGTAGGTGCAGAATATCTACTAAATGACCCACACTGTCAGTGACAGCCACTTAAAGCTTTGCTGTTCAAGGCATTTGTGGATCTCTTGGGAAAGGAAATGAAAGATTTCTATATAATTATAAACAAACAAACAGGAAATGAATGCCCTTGAAATATGTACTAGCAGTTGCTAAACCAGTTGTGTGTCTTTGAATGCCCTAGAACATTCTGATACTTAAAAAAAAAAAAAAACTTATTTTGTGGGATTATTTATTTATTTATTTTCTTATTTATTTTGATACTGGGGATTGAACCCAGGGGCACCTAGCCACTGAGCCTACTATTCCCAGCCCTTTTTAATTTTATTTTTGGACACAGGGTCTTGCTAAGTTGCTTAGGGCCTCACCAAGTTACTGAGGCTAGCTTTGAACTTGCAGTCCTCCTGCCTCAGCCTCCTAAGCTGCTGGAATTACAGGCATGTGCCAATGCACCTGGAAGGTTATTCACTTCTCACTTTGAAGAGGGGATGTGGTATTGAGATTGTTAATCCATGATGCTGTCAGCCTTTTTTTTTGGGGGGGGGGGCAAGGATTTTTACTTCTTATTTTCATATTGAAAAAGAACAGTTTCTTACAACATTTAGGAATTCATACTTTGCAGTTTCATGCTTACTTTGGCTCCATCCCAGGGGCACCTGAAGGGTCTGCCTGGCCTCCTTCCCTGGAAGAAGTCTTGGGCCCAGGATGGACTGGTATTTGCACCCCTGTGTAGGGCTTGTTTGGGAGTCACCTGGGGGTGTCCAGCCACTTGGCTATTCCTACAGATTGCACAAAAAACCATTTTGCCTTCTCTGCTGTCCATATCGCAGTTTCTTTTCTGTAAATGGAGATGAAAAAATGCCGCAGTGACCTGATGAGCTGAAGGGGTGTGGCTGCACTGTTCCCAGTCGGCTGCCCCCAACCCCCATGTGTGTGTCTCGGACACTCTTGGGCAGACCAGAGGTGCCCAGGGACCAGGCTGGCTCCCTAGGATCAGGAGTCTTTGGGATGGGCTGCTCCCCTGGAAGGTGGGCTCTGGGGGAGGGTGGCCTTTCTGGGGAGATGGAGGACTCCAGGAAGACGGGCTGCCTGGAATAACGGGGCTTTCAGGGACAGGAGCTCTCCAGACTGCTGCTGTTTGCAAGGCAAGGGGCTGGCACAGTAGAGACCTGGGGCCAGCTCTGCTGCTGCTGCTATGTGACACTTCTTCTTCTTTTTTTTTTTTGTATCAGGGATTGAACCCAGGGTGCTGAACTACTGAGCCACACCCCCAGGCTTTTTAAAATTTTGAGACAGGGTCTCACTAGGTTCCTTACAGTCTTGCTAAACTGCTGAGGCCTGCTTGAGCCTGGATGATCCTGCCTCAGCTTCCTGAGCCTCTGGGATTACAGGCGTGCGCCACTGCGTCTGGCTGCTTTACACATCTTCTAGTTTTACCTTTTCTATCATAAAACAAACATATAACACCATGCCTGCTCCACAGGGGCTGGGGAGTCACTGGGCACAGAGTGGGTGCCCCATGAATCTGGGAACAATCCCTCTCACTCTGGGAGAGAGCCTGGCAGATCTGAGATGGGAACAGGGCCCTCCCTACCTTTCTCTTGGGGCTGTCTCATGAGGGGGCCTTGTGTTCTCATGGGAAAATGACATGGATTGAAATGATCTTGGCTCTTCCTCTTTCTAAAGTCTTTTGGAACTGGTATTGTAAATTCAGGCACAATTCTGGCAACTGGACCCCTGTATTGAGTCACCAGTGGCCACCATGCCTGGAATCACAGGCACTATAGGGGGTCTGCACACACCCCTGATTGAGGTGCTACCACACACACACCTGGGTACTCCTACCTGCAGATAGACCCCCGCATCCCCACATGCCCTTCCCTCCAAACCCTGCCGTAGGGGCGCCCAGGCTGTCTGGCCTGGTTTCAGGAAGGACTACTGAGGGAGACAATCCAAACATTTGACCCTGCATGCCCTTGTAGGAACCCTTGGGGTTTAAATGTACGATCATAATTCTGTGACCCACTGGACATCTGGCCCAACCCACTCTTACCAGAGCCTGGTCCTGCTCCAAGCAGAGAGAGGCCTGATGATTACAGTAAGTCTCTCGGACGTCATTCTGATGTCCTGGGCGGGTCCACTGTGCCAGGTGCACACTCCTAAGGACCTTCTGGCAGGGCTTGGATTCCTGACTCAGGGGTGGTCTAATTGCCCCAGGTTGGTGTTAGGGCTAACTGCTCCTGCTTCCATCTGATGTTTCTGGCAGAGGAATTCACCAGGCCCCTGGGTCTCATTAGCCCTCAGAATGGGACCCCCTAGGCCCCAGTATGGGTCATTACTTTGGTCTGTGTACTTTGTTGCTGTGGCCTTGGGACCTCAGTCCAGGTGGCCCAGACACAGGGAGTTTGGAAGGTTCTAGGCTGGGCAGGAAATGTCGCCCAGCTGGCTCTGGCTGGGACTCTGTACTTATCTCCCTAGAGGAGAGAATGTGGTAGCAATTATTTGAGACCCCAGACATGAGGAGAGCCATGGGAATAGAATTTTGGAGCTTCAGGTCTCAGCTTCTCCAAGCAGTCTGTGGCCTTGGGAAAGACCTCTACCTCTCTGAACCTCAGTCTCCTCCTCTATCATGGCTATGGAGGATATGGAGTGTGTGAAGACTCACTCACTGGACAAAAATGGATCCTCAGTAAATGAGAGATATCGTCATGATGACTATGGAGATCAAGGCACAGAAAATAGGACTGAGCTATTTGTTAGATTGTGTTTAACAAAATAGAAAGTAAAATTAAAAAATCAGCCTCTGTTCTACGTGCCAAACCTAGTTGCACTACACCATTCCTTTTGCAAACCACAGTGGTGTTCCCAGGGTGGTGCTTTCTGTTCTGCAGGTGTGGAGTGCCTTCTTTTCTGAGCCTGTGCCACGTGTCCCGCTGCTGTAGTGAGCAGTATGCAGGCTCTCCTGGGCTTCAGAGTGCTGGAGTTCCAGCAGTCTAGGGCCTGTTAGTTGTGAGACCCAGAGAGGGAAATGAATTCCTCTAATTTTATCTTCTGTGAGACCACTGTAATGACTGTCCTGGTCAAACCTGCTGTGAGAGTTCACGTAGTGTCATGTGGGCTTTGCATTTGTCAGAGCCCTCAGCACGTGGCTGGCCCTCAGGAAATGGGTCAGGGGAACTGGGAATCTCTTGTCATAAGCTACCTGCATTACACATAAAGTGGTATATAAATGTGCAGTTCAATTACTAAAAACGTGTATTGCAAACTCTGAGGCAGTCACAGAAAATTTTAAGAAAGTATTAGTGATATGCTAAGAACTATTTTTATATGGAATCATGTAAAATGCACAATTAAAAACAGAGAAAGCCGGGGCTAGGGTTGTAGCTCAGTGGTAGAGCACTTGCCTCTCATGTGTGAGGCCCTGGATTCAATCCTCAGCACCACATAAAAATAAGCAACAAATAATAATAATAAATAAAGAAAGAAAAATAAAGATTTTTGTGTCCATCAACAACTGAAAACAAACAACAACAACAACAAAAATACAGAGAAAGCCAAAGGGGTGGGGGGAAAGTAAGGAAAAAAGAAAGATAAACACAAAGAATAAATGTTACAAATAAGGTGGGTGTTAAACCAACTATAGAAATAATCAGTTTAAATATGAATGTTCTAATCATGCCAGTTAAAAGACAGACTATCAGAATATATTGAAAGAAGGCCCATTCTTTCAATTTGTGTATAGAAAACTCACTTTAAATATAAAAGCTCATACCTGTTAAAAAAAGTGAAGGTTTAAGGTAAAGACATACCATGCTAACATTAATCAAAAGAAAGCTGTATTATCTGTGTGAATTTCAAATAGAAAAAAAAAAGCAGTACAAAGATTTTTAGGAATGTGCATAGACTTAACAATAGAACATCAAAATATATGAGGAAACATGGATAAACCTGAGGAACTTTGTCCCCTCAAAGGGGAACTAGACAAAGTCACTATTAGGATTGGAAACTTCAATATCCCTATATCAGCAATTGATAAATCAGGAAAGTAGAAAAATAAGTAGGTTAGAAATGACCTGAACAGCACTATGAATCAGCTTGATCTAGTTGATATTTTTTAGAGCACAGCACCCAACAATGGCAGAATATACATTTTTTTTTTTCTGAAGCTCACATGTAATATTCTTTAATACATGCAGGTTCTGGACCATAAAATACACTGTAAAGATTTAAGAGTTGAAAATAAAAACTGTTTCAGTAACAGTTAAAAAAATCCTCAAATATTTGGGAAATGAATAGTACACTTCAGAATAACCTATAGAAGAAGTAAGATGTCTCAAAATTAAATATATATGTGTATATATATGTATATATATATACACACACACACACACACACTCACATACATATTAAACTAAGTAAAATTTAAGTACAAATTTCCCAAATTTGGGGAAATACAGGTAAAGTGGTTCTAAGAGGAAATTTTATAGCATTAAATATATATATTTTAAAATAAAAAATAGAATCTATGACTTTCTTCCCTTGAAAAACAGAGAAATAATAGAAATTATACCTAAATCAAGCCAAAGAAAGAAAAAGACAAAAAATAGAGCAAATTATTCATGAAACTGAAAAGAATGAAACAATAAACAAAATTAACAAAAAGAAAAGCTAGCCTTTGAAAACATCAAGAAAAGCTGAAAATTTTGGTCAAGCAATACAGAGAAAATGTCACATTACCAATTTCACTGCTGATGATGGAGATAAAGGTGTTGACATGAGTAACTTTAAAAGCAAATGGAATTTTGTAAGTTTAAAGCGGAGGAATTGAACATTTGTGCTGTACCCTAGCTGGTAAAGTTGTTTACTAGAGGTATATGAACCAGTGACTCTGAATGACCAATGGGTGGCAAAGAGTAGGAGGCAGATTTCTCATTATTGTAGGGGAGGTTCCAGACAGGGAAGGGTCAGGGGATGGTTGGAATGACCCATGGGGTATTGGATTAGAGTAGGAGACATTAGTATTAGAGAGCTACACTAGGTCCAGTTTAACATAGATGCAGATGGATACATATAGGGGTGTTTAGAGATAATATATGTATGCCCGAGTTAATGTACTAACATATTTCCTTGCTCTGTCAGAGAGAGGGCCTGGAGGCAATGGTATCCCAGTCAAATTGAGCACATACCTCACCCAGATCTTAATTTCAAATACCATTCTCCAATGAAAGGAACTAGATTTCCTAGGGTTGGGGAAGGGGATACAGAAAAAGAGCCTCACAGTGTCTCATAGTGCCAGAATATAAAAACTCACACATACTCACACTTCACACTCAATGATGGGGTATATCAGAGGGACACAGAAGTCAACCAAAAGAGCTCCCAGTGGCCAAAGCTGGACCAACTTGAGCAATAAAGTTAAATATTATTGGACTGTAACTCAAAATATAAAATAAATATCCATGAGGCCATACCAGTATCCATATATGATTGAATAAATAATTAAAATTGAAGGGGAATAGACAAACCTCTCATATAGTGGAACTCAAAATAGTTTATGTAGATCCTACCCTTTCAAGGAGGTTGTTATAGTTTGAATATGCAGTGTTCCCTAAAAGTTTCCCCAAAGCAGGAGTGGTTGGAGGTGAAATGATTGCATTATGAGCGATAGAACCTCATCTGTCCATCCTGGTTTGAAGGCACTGACTGGGTGGTAACTGTAGACAGGAGGGTCAGGCTGGAGGAGGTGGCTCACTGTAGTTTTATCCCAGAAGGGTTGTTCTCCCCTGCAGCCCCTTCCTCTTCCTCTCTCTGCTTCCAGTCACCAAGAGTTGAGAAACTTTTCTCCACCACATCCTTCGGTCATTATGTGCTGCCTCACCTTGGGCCTAGAGCAATGGCGTCTGAGGTCTATGAACTAAGACCTCTGAAACTGTGAGCTCCTAATAAACTTCCCTCTCTAAGTTGTTCTTGTCAGTTATTTTGGTGACAGGAATAAAAAACTGACTAAACCAGAGGCAGATCCCAAATCCTCAGCCCTCCAGTGTGGGTTGCATATAGTGATATACTTCCAAAGAGTACACTATCAGAAATGGGGAAAAAGAGTAACTTCATAGTAGAAAACTGACAAATACCTCAGCAAGGTGACCCAGGCAAACAAGGTTAGGTTGATAGCAGGTCCCTGTAATAAGACATGACGGAAATGTCACTTTTACCTTAGTAGCTTTCCTCTCAAAACTCCACAATCTCAATCTAATGATGAAAGTACCAGAAAAAGCCCACCTGATGAATACTCTATAAAATAACTGCCTCCTCAAACCGTCAAGGACATTTAGCCAGATGCCTTGGCACATACATGTAATCCTAGTGACTCAGGAGGCTGAGGTAAAAGGATAGCAAATGTGAGACCAGCCTCAGCAACTTAGAAAGACCCTATCTAAAAATGAAAAAAAAAATAAAATAAAAAAAGAGCTGGTGTAGTTCAGGGGTAAAGTACCCCTGGGTTCAATCTCCAGTACCCCCATGCTCCCAAAACAAAAGAAAACGAGAAGAAATAAAATATGTCACGGTCATTCAAACAAGATTATCCTAACAAGGACAGTCTGAGAAAGTGACTAAATGCCATATGGTATCCAGGATGGCATCTGGCAGAGAAAAAGGACATTAGTAAAAACTGAGAAAGTATGATTAAAATATGGACTTAAGCTGATAGTAACACGCCAAGTCAGTAGTTTTTCACTCCTGACAAAATTGCTCATCATGACAAATGGAACAGACTCACAGGAAACCAATAGGGTAAACTGGACGTCTGGCACATGGGGACTCCCTGAACTATCTTCGTGACATTTTGTTAATCTAAAACTATTCTAAAATTAAAGGGTCCTTTTGAATAGGTTATAGAGATTGTGCAAGTGCAGGAAGGGAGTGGGAATAAACTGGAGACTGGGGGAAGCAGGTATGCACAAAAGTCGACCTGAGAGAGATGCGGAGAGAAGAGAAAGAATGACTAGCCCATAGGAATTCTTTAAAAACTTGGATTTAGGGTTCTTGAATGTGGCTCAGTGGTAGAGCACTTGCCCAGTATGTGCAAGGCCCTGAGTTCAATCTCTAGTTCTGGAAAAAAAAAATGAAAAACCTGGATTCAGGGACTATTTGAGGACTGATTTAAATACAACTTAGTGCTACTGCTCATTAAAATGTTATCATATTCCATTATTTTTGCTTTTAGTAGAAATTTTCCCTGCTACTAATTAAGCACAAGCCAGCAAAATGCTTTTTTGTTTTTCTTAACTGGCAACATCTGTGTGTTGTCTGTTATTGAGGGCACCAGAAAATACCTTGAAGAAGTAGAAATCTCTGCTGGAGGATGGGTAGGTGAGTCCAGAAGTCCCAAGGGATGGAGAAGTTGACTGAGCCTATTGAGGTCACTACTCTGACCTCTCTCTTGTGTAGTCAAAGCCAAACATCATGACTCCAGTTGCAAATTCAGTAAGTAGAACCAGGTTTTAGTCTATTTTCTGTTATTATGATGAAAGAGTTGAGGCTGCATACTTTATAGAGAAAGGAGGTCTATTTAACTCACAGTTCTAAAGATTCAAGGGCATGGTGCCAACATCAGCTCTGCTCTGGAGAGAACCTCATGGTGATGCCATTACAATGGCGATCATATGGTAAGAAAGGAATCCAGAGTACAGGGAGGGGGCAGGCTCACTCTTGTACAACAACTCACTCTAATGGAACTACCCCGACACATACTCCCTATAGCCTGAAACCAAGACAGTGGTCTGTAAGGTAGATGAGGAGGCCATATTGACATGTCCAATGAGAGGAGAGCTGTCTAAGTCCTTAGATCACAGGACACACCCTGTGGGCCTGCAGCCCAGGCACTCATCTTTGCCTCTGTGCTTCACAAACATCCACAGGCCCAGCTGGTGAAGGCTGGTGTTCATCACTGTACTTCTCTCTAATTCTTGGCTTCAATTCCCTAGCAGAGACCTTGGCTTAAAGACATGCCTTTTAAGGGTTGAATCACATTCAATTTCAGCAGCTGCTTTATGAGGTTGTATTTTCGGGCAGCTTAGGCTAATTATTGTGTGATCATACAAAGTCACCTACAGAGCTTGTTAAATTTACAGATGTTCCTGGGTCCCATCTCAAAGGAGAGTTCCAGGGATAAGTATTTTTAATATGCTTCCTTGGAGATTTTGCAATGCATATTTAAGTGTCGAGGAAATGAAATAGAAAGTTAATGCAAAATGTTTGTGTTTTTTCTTTCTATGTATTAGTTCCCACACTTCTTAAAAAATATGAGAATGGAGATGAAAAGGAGGATGGGAATCTGAAACTGAATGTTACAAAATGTCAACTAGAAGGAACGAAGAGGTGGAGTTCTCCAGTCCGCTCTGAACAGAGAAGGGAGCTAGGTTCAGTAAGAAGAAAGGGTCTGATCAACGTCATTTGATTACAGAATCTTAAGGCAGGATTAGAGGCCATGTCCCCAGCCTTCAGTTCATGACATCAAGGTTAAAAAAATCTTCCAAGGCAGATTATAATTCCCATTTGAATTAAAATAGGGACCTCTCAATTCTCTTAAGAGTATATCTCCATTGAGCAGCACATTGTATTTTGTAGGATCCTGCACACACTTTTAAAAATGGCCCCCAACAAAAATATATGAAGTAATCATTCTTTTGGTTGGGGTGACCTTCTTTCCCCTTACCTAAACTTTCCTTTGCCTCAAAAGTCTTTTCCCCTTGACATTCATTGGTTGGCTCTCTAGGTCCTTTATGAGTTTGATTCTGGCCTCCTGCTCTTTCCTCCACTTCCTCCAAGATGACTCTCCCTTTGTATTTGGCAGCCTCAGCTTGGTTGGGGACCAGGGCTGCTGAAAAACCAGGCAGTACCAAGGAGGGTGTTCTGCTGGGGTCCAGGACAGTCATCTCTTGTTTCTAAGGAGGCACCACTTCCCCAATAGGGTGAGGTTCTCCTGGGCTATAGAACTCACCCCGGAATCAGAGAGGAAGGCTGAGGTTAAGAGAGATGATTTATCATCAAGGTCCTCCAATGCCTCTCCTCATCCTTGCCACCATCTTAGTAATGGCAGAAGAACACCACAGTACTGTTTTCTGAATAGTTACTCTGAGTCACATACTGAGTTGGTCATCTTATAGATACTATTTTCAATTCTCACAACATCCCCCATGAGAGTGTAGGGTGCAGGTGGGAGAGGTAATTTGTCGTAGACTATTCAACCTGTCATCTGTGATGGAGCCAGGACTCAACAGTGAGAACAAAACTCAGGCTTATTCCACAGCATCAAGCTCCCTCCTATCTGCAAATTGTAAAGCACATTGTTCAAATACTACACATATTCTCTTAGAATATTTTTGGTTGTATGTTCTTCCTGGAGGTTTCCACTAGAAATAGAGGTTCTTGATGACATTCCAATGTCTTATGATTGCTCAACATCCAAATTATAAGGAACCAGTGTGAACCACGAATGTTCCTCTCAATTACATCATAATTTTGTGGTTACCTCAGAGTAAAGGAATGGTGGGAGGGGTTAGGGCTGTTCAGATTCATAAGTCCTCTTGGTCTGTTCTGAAGAGGAGCAGAATGGTCTACAAGAAAGACAGGGTGGCTTCCAAAGACTAACCATGATAATTAATCTTGTCTGAGACCCTCGTGTGCTGGATGCTTTTCCCACCTGACCCTAGTGAATCATCATGGCGGCCCCAATGTGGTGATCCCTTTTCTCAACAAAGAACATGAACCTTAGATAACATAAAATTTTCCCTAAGTTAACAGAGCTGCTAGCAGAACCAGAATTCAAATGCAGGTCTATCTTATTTCAAAGCCTGAACACTTTATCATAGCAGTAGACTCCAAAAACTTCCCTTGAAGAATCCATAGGATGTGCTTTTTCCAGCAAATATTTCTTGAGCACCTGTATTCTGTGATAGGTCCTGTGAGGCTTTGGAAATTGGTGTAACCTTCTGTGCTTACTTTTTAGTGGTGGAGCAGACATGAATAATTAAATGCAGTGTCATCCTCTGTGCAGATTAGACTCAGCACATTATGTAAGTTGAGAGTCTGCATTCATTCTGTTTTCCCTGGGGATGACATGTAGGCAGAGGAAGGGAAGCAGATCAGAGATTGACAGGCATGGGCACACCTTGGGCAGAGGCAGCACTAAGCTTTCTCTCACCACACAACCTTGCTGTGTTCTCTGCAGGTGGACCGGCAGGGATGAGACACGGCCCATCTCAAGAAGTACAGGGTGTCTGGTACCTGCTTTACAGAAAGTCGAACAAATGGAGCCAGTTACTGCCCACTGCGTGTGTGTGTGTGTGTATGTGTGTGTATGTGTGGGTGTATGTGTGTGTGTGTGTATGCGTGCGCGCATGTGCTCTCCTACGTGCATGCAAGTGCATGCACCACAGGGAAAAGCAGGGGTGTGTGTGATGAAGCTGGAGAGAGAGAAAGATGAGCCATAATTGGATGATTTTTTTTTTGAGTGTCCAAACCAAAAGTTGGCATTTTGATTATAGACAATCGATTTGACTTTTTAAAAAAGTAAGATAGACATTAATGCCAACACTTTCTTTTCTAGTTTAAAAGATGGGCTTTATAATGTTATTATATCTCACTATCTCTCACCCTTTCCTATCCAAAAAAGTTTTTTCCCTATGGCCTCACATCCCTGAGCTGGTCATGGGAGCCCTGTTGTCTAGTCTCACCTCCCATCACTGCGTTCTGCCAGGTCTCCTTCCCCATCAATTCCTTTTTTTCCCTGATCTGTGCTATTGGTCAATTCCAAATATCTTCTAATTAGTCTCTATTACAAGTTGTATTATGTCTCTCAAAAATATGTGTCCAAGACCTACTCCTGGTACCTGCATGTGTGATCTTATTAGGAACAAGGCCTCTGCAGGTGTAATTAAGCTATAATGAGGTAAGGTGGGAGTAGGGTGGGCCTAAGTCTGATGACTGGTGTCTGTACATGAAGAAAAGTGATCTTGAAGGCAGACACTGAGCCTTGAGCCTATAGCAAGGGAATGCCAAGGGTTACTAACACCACCAGATACTAAGAGAAAAGCACTGGGCAGATTTTTCCCTTAGAAACTTCTGAAAGAATATGGGATTCCAAACTTCTATCCTCCGTAACTATAAGAGAATAAACTTCTTTTGTTTCAAGCCACTCTGTCGTCATTTGTGAAGGCAGCATTAGGAAACAAATGCTTCCATATTTGCCAACACCTCACCCTCCACCCTCCATAGAATTATCAGAGTGATCTTTCTAAATTGAAAATTTTGCTCCTGTCATTTTCTTATTTAAGAATATTGGTGGTTTCTGCCCACTGACCATCTCAGGATAAAACCCAAGCTTCTTACTTACCCTGTTGATGGCCCCACCCTCCTGTCCAACATCTGCTCTGAGAGTACCATGGGGGAATTTGGGGGTTCTTTTCTGTGATTAAATGTCTGCTTTTCACTTTTCTGCCCTTTGACTCCTTCTTATTCTTAGCTTATAGGTAAGGTGGTCTGTATCACATCTCACCTTGACATGACCTTTCACACCTATGTTCCCCTCTGCAAACATACAAAAACCACAATTTCTTACCTGAATTTCCCAGTCACAATCATTGAATTTACCAGCAGTAGCACCAGACCATTTTATGTCTTTGTGAAGACTCTCACTGTGTCTGAAATATATGAAGTAATTAATAATTTTTTGATAAATGTATGAATAAATATATGCATGAATAACACAGATTCAGAAAAAGTCAAGGTTTCTGTTACTTGTCACTATGCAGAGTTCAGAAGAGCATGAAAGGAATTGGTCTTAGAGCAAACCATGACTTTTCATTCTTCTAGCTGTACAGCTCAGGGAAAATTATTTAACTTCTCTGAGATTCATCAATAAAGAAAGAAAAAAACAATAGACACAACACAGAATCACTGAGAAAATTAAGTGAGGTGGTGTGGATGAATCAGAAGAAGAAATAAATGCCAGGAGCCTGCTCCAGGGTTATTTTTCCCTTTTCCCAACTGAACCGACGTGTTCATTATGGAACTGTGAATTAGAATATTCCAAGTCTGAAATCTCATAAACTCGAAGCAGAAATTGCCCTTTGTTTTTCCTCCAGGAGGACATGCAAAAGAATGACCTCGGCCCGGGAAACTTCCCTAATTACTTGTGCAGAACAATAGCAAAAGCCATGTGGAGGTCCATTTAAACATGGGAGGAGCAATTAATCACAGCCCATTGGAATATTGCTTTTGGTCCTGAACTCAGTTCACTTTATACACAGGAAATGAAATGCAGTAATTATGGTGGTCACTTGAGACTCCGGAGTCCTGGCTTCAATTCCCCAATCCTTCATCATTTCATTTTGGCGATGTCAATTTGACGCCAAAACATCTGGCTAAGAAGTGAAAAATGCCATCCATTCTTCAACTGATATCTCACTGACGAGTCCTTCCTCCCTCTTTTTAATGGTGGTAAAATTTACTATTTAACTGTTTTTAAGTGCCTGGTTTGACAGTGTTAAGTATATTCATATTGTTGTTCAGCCATCACCATTCATCTAAACTCTCCTTGCTCCCAGCCCCCAGCAACCAGTTCTACAGTCTGTGTCTATGAGTTTGACTGCTTTAGGTATTTGCCTTTTTGTGACTGGCTTATTTCATTCAGTATATTATCTTCAAGGTCCATCCAAGTTATAGCATGAGTCCAAATTTTTTTCCTTTTAAAAGGTTGCCTAATATTCCATTTTGTTGCTATTATTATCATTGTGGTGATGGTGGGCATTTTACCCAGGATCTTGCTCATACTAAGCACATGTTCTACCACTAAGGCACATCTCCAGCCCCTCCTTCATTATTTTATATCTAAAATTTCCTTATCCATTCATACGTTGATGAGCACTTAGGTTTTTTTTCCACCGCTTGGATATTATGCATAGCACTGTTGTGAATATTGATTTACAAATATCTGTTCAAGACCTCTCTTTCAATTCTTTTGGGTATAACTAGAAGTGGGATAATACTGGATCATATTGCAATTCTTTTTTTTTCATTTTTAAAAATTCTTTTTAGATATGCATGACAGTAGAGTGTATTTTGAGATATTATACATACATGGAGTATAAATTATTTTAATTAGGATATTATTCTTGTGGTTGTACATGATGTGGAGTTTTACTGGTGGTGTATTCATATATGAACATAGGACAGTATGTCTGACCATTCTACTATCTTTCCTATTCCTTCTCTCTTCTTCCCTTCATTCCCCTTTGTCAAATCCACTGAAATTTCATTCTTCCCTTCTCCTACTTGTTGGGCATTAGTATTCATGTATCAGAGACGACAACATTTGGCCTTTGTTTTTTGGGGATTGGGTTATTTCACTTAGCATCATAGTCTCCAGATCCATCTATTTACAGGCAAATTCCATAATTTCATTGTTCTTTAAGGTTAAGTAATATTCCATTGTGTTTCTTTATCCATTCATCTATTGAAAGGCACCTGGGTTGGTTCCATAGCTTAGCTAATGTGAATTGTGCTGCTATAAACATTGATGTGGCTACATCATTGTGTATGCTGATTTTAAATCCTTATGATATATACTAAGGAGTGATATATACCAAGGAGTGATATAACTGGGTCAAATGGTGGTTCCATTCCTCGTTTTCTGAGGAATCTCCATACTGCTTCCCATAGTGGTTGTACCAATTTGCAGTCCCAACAGCAATGTATGAGTAAACCTATTTTAAATATTTTTGAAAAACAATAATATTCTTTGCCATAGCAAGTTGCACCATTTTACATTCCTACTAGCATTGCACAGGGTTCCAATTTTTCTATATCCTTGCCAACACTTGTTATTTTTTATTTT
The DNA here is from genome assembly GCF_001458135.2 of Marmota marmota marmota. Lineage (NCBI taxonomy): Eukaryota > Metazoa > Chordata > Mammalia > Rodentia > Sciuridae > Marmota > Marmota marmota. The sequence goes on along the minus strand of NW_026000000.1, from coordinate 10,531,784 downwards.
GGTCTTTTTATAATAGTTATTAGGTATGGAATTCATCTCTCTCTCTCTCTCTCTCTCTCTCTCTCTGTGTGTGTGTGTGTGTGTGTATGTGTATGTATGCATGAATGCATTGCAATTGTTCTCTCAATTTCTTCACCTGTTACATACATAGGTTTATTGGAGCACTTTACCCAACCTTTGTTTAGCATTCTGAGCATACTGTGTAATCTGAATTTCCCATGTCTCTGTAAAGCTTACCCTAAAGATTTCTGCAGCCCAATGTTTGTAGGGCACAGCACAGTCAGAAATAGAGGAGGAGGCAAGAAACTAGGGTGAAGTGAATCATTCCCACACCCAGGGGAGAGAGGCCTGTTCCCCTGTGTCTGAGTCAGTCTTTGGCTCTCGCCCTCAGCTCTGGCACTTTCTGCACCCTTCCATGATTGCCCCTTCACATGGCTTCATAGCTGAGAGAACTCTGGGCTCTTTGAGGCAATGGTGGCCACTCTCTGTGGCTACACTATCTGGATACCTCTCTGTGTATCCTTAGCTCTTAGCCAAGACTAACTCACAGTAACTGCTTGATATTTTTTTTCCGCTTAACTAAATTAAATGAATTAGTGACTCAATACTATTCTTATAAAAGCAGAGGAAGCCATAAGCAAAGCAATTTGACTAAATTTTCATGTCAAGATCATTCTATCAGCAGAATTATATACAAATTTTTCTCAGTGCAGTTGTAGTTCATAGGATTTTATGGATAGTAGCTCCCTTGTTCTCCCAGGGTACTGAAAGCTTCCCCAAGGTTGTTTTAAATGTTGATTTGAATCTAAACACCTAATTACTACTCTGTGCCTGGAGATGTGACTCCTGAGGCCAGGGCATGCTGGTGGCCTGGAGAGCTGCCTGTCAGTGATGGATTGAGCTGCTTGCTGTGCCGCCAGCCAGGGGCCAATGACTTCCTACAGAAGTGCCCTTTGGGGAGGAATATTCCAGTTGCTGAGCTCCTTATCTAGCCTATGTTTTTTGTTGGGCTCATTTTTATTCTTGAGGCAATACTGGAGATGGGAAAGCCCAAGCTCATCTTTAGCTACAGAAACATGGTGTTCAGGCTTTTTTTCTTCTTCTTACCAAGAACAGGAACTCAGGGATGACAGTGGCCGATTTCTGAATTTCCTCAAAATCACTGAATGAATTCCTACTTCTCCTCTTGGAAGATGATTCTCTGTGTATTTTTCATGTTTTTGGAGGTAGAGATTCTGGCTGCTTTGTCTTTTCAATAATATTTATATAGCGATCACCCTTGAAAGATAGTGTGCCTCTCCAGAGCAAAGGACAGGCTTGTCCAGTGAAATAAAAAGTAATGTCTCCCTCTCGAGCAAAGCTTAGGCAGGTTTGCTTACTACTTGTTATAAAACATCCAAGTTCATGTTTTCTAAATTTATGTTTCTCAGCCATGATGTAAAATCACTATAAGGTCAGGACCGATCTGGGCCCCTCTGGATCATCTCTGGGATATTGGGGGCAAAGGGAATTGTTGCTCAGGCTACTGACTGTTCTGTGAGTAATAAAGTTCTTTGTCTCTGAACAAGGAGTCTTATATTTTTTATGACAGACTAACTTGTTACTTTTAAGTAAGGCAAAATCTCAGACCCTCCTTGATTCTCCACATAGGCCGCTTTTATCTTATGTCAATTTGTTATGTCTTGATCCTTTCTTTCCTTCTGCTGCCTTCATTTGTTCATGCCTGTATTCAAGTAGTCTCCATGACATACCTCTTTTCTATGCCCATCTTTTATTCTTTTTTAAAAATAAATTAGTTAACTAATTTTAATTAGGTATATACAACAGCAGAATGCATTTTGATTCATTGAACACAATTGCAGCACAACTCTTCATTTCTCTGGTTGTACACCATATAGTGTCGCACCATATGTACAGACATACACGTACCTAGGGTAATGATGTCCCTCTAACTTCACCATCTTTCCTGCACATCTTTTATTTTATCCAACACTAATTTCTGGAAAGAGCCTGCAAATAGCCAGAATGGGCTTACTCATGAAGTGAGAGAAGCAAGGAAATTATTTTAAGACTGAAAATTGATTTTGTAGCTCTTTTGAGAATGTTGATAATAGGAATAATATTTTCATTTCCTTTCTAAATCTCATTCTCCATCCATCTTCTACCTTCCACCACTATACTTGAAGCATGTTACCTCAGGGAATATTAGCACTAGTACTTTTAGAACACAGATCCTTGATCTATGTTGAGCCTCGAATGTGACTTTCTCAAATCCTTAGGGAAGCAGTAGTCTTGACCTTCACCCAGGTTGTAGGATTACTTATTGAGGAGACATTGAGGGACAGAAATCCACCTTGAGGTGATCTTGCCATGATGCATATTATGGTGCATGGTTGCATCCTCTGAGAGGTATCAATATTTTCTTAAAGGTTCCTTGTGGGACTGAGGTTGTATGTAGCTCAGTGGCAGAGCACTTACCTAGCACATGTGAGGCACTGGGTTTGATCCTTAGTACCACATAAACAAATAAAATAAAGGCATTCTGTCCATTGACAACTACAAAAAACTAAATTTTAAAAAAGGTAACTAGCAAAGGCAAAGACAGCCTTGTCAAAAATGAAGGGATTTCTAAATTCCCAAGTTACCAGTATTAGACACAAAGATGGAGGCATCCCAAGGCTCTGATCTTAGAATTGTATTGCAAATCATATTGCAGACAGAAAGAACTCAGGATATAAAGAGAGTTCTCCAACTAGACAGAAAAAGGAATAGGGTATAATTTTCATAATAGCATCTATTACCCTCCAAAACTATACATTTTACTTGTTTGCTTATCTTTTGCTTTCATTGGGCTAAGGATTTTGTTTTGTTTTCTGTTTCATCTTTAGTGTCTGGCACAGAATGATCATTTGATAAACATTTGTGGAATTAATACATGAGTGAATGATACTTCAGCTCTTGGGAAAAGCCCCACCTTGACTCACTATTGGCTTCAATACAAGTTGGGAGTACCTGACATATGTCTATATGGTCACATCTGAGCTGTCCTCCTGGTCTCTGCTCATGCAGTACAAGAAGCCCAGGCCAAGCATACATAAAGTCTGTGAGCTCCCATTTGCCAGGTAAGGGTATGTGAAATGCAGTATGAACTAGCATGATCTAGGGTCTGGAAGAGAGAGATCCCAGACCCACAATGACTGTTGGTATGGCCAAGAAAGCTACAATGGCAATAGATAGTTCCTTTCCTGCTGTGAGAACAGCTAGGACCATCAGTTCCTTGGCTTTCTCACCACAGATCCGAGCAGATTTCAAGGACTGATTGATGGCTGCTGCTTCCTTCGTCCCTAGAACTCAGACCCAGACTCCATTTGGAGAAGAAGAAATGAAGCTACAACCTGATTGGAGAGCTAATTTTGGAATGGGCTATTTATTAAAACAGACTATTTAAGCCAGAAACAAATTGCAATGCAGTTTACTGAAAAGCCACAGTGACCTTCCTTAGTTTCTCATCTTCCTTCACCAGCTGATGGGGCTTCATGTAAATTTAAGCAGTTGTAGGAAAATGTAAACAAACCAAATGCTCTCTGCACATGTGAGTACAGTGTGTTAACTCTGGGACTAAGTTACTCCTCTTGAGCCTGATTCAATCTTGAGAGCCCCCTTGGATGTGTCCCAGAAGCCAGGAGGTACATGGTATGATTCTTTCCCAAAGCTCCTGCTTTGTTGAAGCTGGCTTTGTTCAATCTGCCAAGATCAGATCACAGCTGATTCATAGCTGATTCCTTTAGACGCCTTGGAGATTTTCCTAGTGGACATGACTGGCAACAAACGGAAGCAATTCCTGAAGTACCTGGTCAAGGTACTTCCTACCAGATCCTTCTCTGAAACTTGACACAGACTCCCCAGTGCTTTGGGGATTCTGAAGGGGATTTGGAAGTTCTGAAATTCAGATATAAACTCTGAAAACTTTCTATTGCTCTTTGGGTGGAGAAAAGGACATCAGAGGCAAGGCAGAGCCATCTGGGCACTGCCAGGAGCAGTGAGATTATTCATTCTCATGTGAATAAGACTGAAGCAGCCACAGAGTGGATTTTGACACATTCTTGTAGAGCAGTAGTCCTCAAGGGGAACAATTCTGCCCCTGCTCCAGGGACATTTGGCTGTGTGTATAAATGCTTTTGATTTCCACAGCTCAAGGGATTGATACTGACGCCCAGTGGACCTGAATCAGGGCTGCTGTTCAGTATCCCACAATGCACAACTTAGTCTCCACAGCCAAGAGTGAGCTACCCCAAATGTTAATTGTGCTGAGGCTGAGAAAGCAGCCCACAGAGCCTATCAGCTTTTGCAAGTCATTCTAGAATCCATTCTTTGGATGGCATCTCACAAGCATCCCAAGAGCTAAGTTAGGTAGATAAAATTGCACCAGTTTTGCAGAGGGGGCTAAGAGGAGCCCAGGGCAGAGGGAACAGCTCTGTGTTCATGGTATGGCTCTGTGTGTATTGGCTTGTCAGGTACATGTCCTTCCCCCCCACCACACTCCATATCCCTTTGTTTCCCAAAAACATAATAAAAATTTCAGCATTTATGGCAAGCATTGATACTAAACCTTTGCTCTCAGGAATGTTATAGTCAGATAGGAGTTAGTAGATAATCTGGTATGCCTGGTAGTGATAACGGCTAAGGAGATCCAGAGGTGATGGCGTTGGAGGGAGAAGGACTCAACAAGGTGACTTTTGAGTAGACTGGAAAAATGTGAAGAAGCCAGGCTTAGGGCTATCTTGGCAGGGATGAAATTTCATGTGATGTGTGGCAAGTGCAAAGACGCTGAGGTAAAGTGGGTTTGGCCTGCTTGAGGGATTATATGGCTGCCTGAGCACATCGGAGAAGGAGAGAGAGCAGAAAATGAGCCCACAGATGTAAATGGGGGAAAGGTGGAATGGAGACAGATCCTAGATACCTAAAGGTCATTTGAAGTACTTTGGCTTTTATCAGAGAAAGAGAGAGCCACTGCAGATTATGGCTGCTCTGTAGGAATAAACTAAAGGATAGAGGCAATGATTGGGCCAACTTTGTCATTTGTCCTAATTTCTTCAATTCTATTTTAAAAAAATTTCTACGTGGTATGAGTAAAGGAGAAAAATATGATTGTCCAGAAGGACTAAAGAGATCCAAGGCATAGGGCTTACCAGTGAGAGAAGAAAAGAAAACTAGGAGAAGAAGGGATAGAAGGGAGGAGGATATAGATGAAAGCCTAGTGTGCTGGCCAAGTCTCCCTCACTACATTGCAGACCTGCAGGCGTCCATGGTACACACAGTAGATGCAACACTCATGATCTCCGCACATCTGCAACTGTCCCAGGTAGAAAGAGTTTGAGTGACTGGAGGGTGATAGCAATTCTTCTATAATTAACTGGGATTCTCAGGGGGATTAAAAAAAAAAAAACAAAACAGAAAAATTATTCCCCTCTGATGAATTTTCATTTCATCAGGACCTGTCTTAGTCAAACATCCGTAGCTGGTTTCTATTATGATAAAAATCCCTAGACTTGGGGTTCTCAGGGACTAAGTCTAAACTCCCATTAACTAGTACTGATGTATCTTAAGAAAATCATGTAGCCAACTTAAAAGGGCAGGGTATTTTAACAAAATTTATCATTCCTGCATTTTTGGGGATGAGGAATTTTTATTTACTTGCTATCATGAAACTAAAAAAGTTGAATGTGATCAGTTAATCCATTTTTATTTCATCAGGAAAAAAAAGCAGTAAGAATATATTTGTGTGGGGGTCTTCAGAGTAGGTGAAAGATGAGGAGAGACTGGGCTGACCTCTGAGTGCTCTCAGGAAAGTGAGACGTGGGGGCCTCCCTGTGTTCTCTCCCAGGTCTTTGGAGCATGTTTGCAGGGGGCAAAATTGGTTTGTTGTCTGAGAAACAGTGGATCCTTCCAATGGAGACACATCAAGTTAGTGTAACGTAATACCTACGGCAGACATCCAAAAATCAGAAACCAAATTTGGCTACCAATGCATTTTGCACTGTTGGTTCCCATGGAGTTTCAGAAGAAATTGACATTTCTTTTCTTTTGAAAATGGAGTAGTGGCATGTTAAAGTACACATTTCCAGGTTTCTTTGAAAAGTCAGACCACCTTACAAAACTGGGCTTCGTTTCCAGTATGGGGAAATGATGCAAAAGTGAATAGCAGACCTCATGTAAGTCCCCCACCTCACCCCTCTGTCCTCAGCTAAGGAATTGAGGGTCAATGCTCATTTATTGTCATACTTAAATTTTTCTCACTTTTAGTAGAGAAATAATTCTCTGCATCTGTTTTATTTAAAATGGGGAATTAAAAGAATCGTGCGTTTTCCAATAAATAATAGGGGTCTCTGCTTTGTGGAAAGGAAGAGTGTCCCTACTTCTTGGTGCATATTATGTTTGCCTAGATTTTTTTTTTTCTGCTCAGCTGTTTCCCTCATTGACTTCCAGGTCCCTGCAGCACCCAGCGTGTGTGATCAGTGGTCCATTGGCCCTAGGATGCCAAAGGTCTTCATAGTTTCCAAAATGTTTCCCAAGACATTTTCTCATCTCCATCTCTTGAGAATGGCAAGTAGGGAAAGCCAGATGAATTGAAAAGATCAGATTGTTTTAAGCCATTTCTGTTTGAATTGAGAAGCCTTATCACATATTCTTGATCTCCTGCAGAAAATCTGTCTTTCTAATTGCTTCTGGTAAGTGATATCTAAAGAGAGAATGAATTGCTGAAATGTGTTACCTGGAGAGTTTGTGGTGTCATGGACAGGCTCCCAAGCCAGCAGACTTCTTGGATTCCTGGAACCCCATGCTACCCCCCATATCCTTGCATGGGCCCTTGCATTAGCTCAATGTGACAGACATTCTTTTTTTGTAGGAAGATTCAAACCTCTCTTCTGTTCTCCACCTTTAACTCATCACAAAATCATCTACTTCCCTTTGCTGTTTGTATCCTGTGGTGAGGGAAGCCACCAGGACAAGATATTTCAGAAAAGCAAGCCCCCAAGCCTAATCTTCACTCCTGTTGTACTTCTCTCCCACCCCAGGGCACCTGGGTGGAGGGTGGCCCTGGTGAATTCCCCAGAGTTCTGCCTGGTCTTGCTTTCCTCCGGTTCAGAGATAGGATTTGCACCATTTCCTACAGGATATTTGCCCCCAGTTTATCATCTCTGACGTTTATAACAGGGAGATTGGGGTAGTTGAGATTCCTGGGCTAAGAAATGGGGCTGGATGACTTGCACAGAGCAACTTTCTGGGCTAGTAGGAAAGTTCCAAGTAGATCAATACCCAGAAGCTATCTGAGTATAAATAGAGCAGTAATCATAGCTATTCTCTGGAAGGTCACAGCATACCTGAGGCCAGTTGGGTGTATGTTTATGAGGCCGTTCCTTGGCCAATGATTTAGGAAGAGGAAATGAGGCCAGAGCTCTGTGACTACAGAAACAAAACAACAGTCCCTGGGAGAAGTAAGGGGCTGAGCCAGGCCTGTCTCTCACACCAACTCCCCCTCTTTTTTCCTCATGAATAACAGCCTTATTGAGATATAATGCATACACCATACAATTCACCTATTTAAAGTATACAATTAAACAGCTTTTAGTATATTCATAGATTTGTGAAAACATTAATGTCATCAATTTTAGAACATTTCATCCCTTTTTAAGAAACCCCATATGCATTAATAGTCACTCCCTTCCCCAGCCCTGGCCCCATTTCTGGGCCTCTACTTTTTGTCTCCTATGTTTTTGACTATTTTGGACATTTGACATAAGTGAGATCTTATACTATGTGGTCCTTTATGGTTGATTTCTTTTACTTAATTTAATGTTTCCAAGGGCCTCAGCAGGCAATATGGTCTTCTATCTGGACATAGACCTTTATCCATTCATTCATCCAACATTTACTAAGTGCCTAATTGTTGTGTTGTGCCCAGAGCAGGTAGCCCAAAAGTAACTGATGCACATACTTTACAACAGTGTCAGTAAACACTGCATGTCTGCTAAAAGCAGATATGGAAAGGGCATGCAGTGATTCAAAGAGGGTGTATAGCTTATGGAAAAAAGCCATGCTACAAATATGTGAAACAAAAAAAATATTATTTTTATAGGAAAAAATTTCTCTCTACATATAAAGACATGGAATCTGAAGGATATATGGAGAATGTATCCTTACACACATATATTCATTTATCCATCCATCCATGCATGTGTACATATATTCTCTCTGAGTGATAAGATTAGAGTGGTTGGGCATTTCATGTGTCCCAGCCTGACCCAATAAAGGAAGTAAAAGCCTTCAACCTGGCTTGAAAGAAACCACCAGGAAGGATCATGGTTCCCATGTTGAAGGGGCTGTAGTCTTACCTTTGGTCCTCCAGATCCTGCCAGGAGGAAGACCCACTTCTGGCACATCCAGAGAAGGCTTACTACAAGACACCTGGCACTGTTGGCCAGCACCCTGACTCCTTCCTGCTCCTCCAGACTATCACACATTTGCTCTAGTTATTTTTCAGTCTGAATCATCCACCCCACATTTCCCACTGGCAAACTGACTTCAGGACCCTGCTGCAGAGATACCGCCTGTGGATCTTCTTTGACCCCCCTCTCACATCCCTACTGTGCTCCTCCCCCTCTGAGCTCAAGCAAGCATCAGACAGAAAGAAGCCTTGACCATCTGGTGGGCAAATGCGATCTTGCATCTGCCTTGTTCCTTAGACTGCAGATTTCCAGCTGGGCCACCACCCTCTTTGAATGCTTGTGGAAGGATTAATTGGCAGGGTGGGATCAGCCTGACTCCACAGAAGGGCAGAGAGCTTCATGCCCGGCAGCAACTGACCTCACAGCCACTGGAGAAGGGAGCGTGATGGCAGCTGCCTGGACGGTGCTGTTGTCCCCAGGGATCATTTGCCCTTGCCTTGCCTCCTCTGAGATGCCAGAAATTTGCCCTCACAGGGAGAAGACAGGATCCCCTGGCGTGCTTCCTAACCATGCTTACGAAAGGGAAAGTCATCTTTATTACATTTCATTTAGAGAAAGGGGTTATAGGCACTTCATCTGGTGCTCACTTCTGAGCAGCTGTTCAGTATTACCCAGGAGAAAGATGAGTGACTTGAGCTCCCTGTTTCAAGCCAGAGAACACAATTAATAGACACAATGGCGTCTCTTGTGACAGGCAGAGTTCCTGGAGCTGGGAAGGTTTCTTCCAAATCCCTTAGATCTAAGTCCCAAGATTTTCTTTTTTCTTTAACCCTGAGGCTTCATTTAGTCAATAGCTTTTTCCTTGTCCTGATTCTGAGCTTGGTCCAGGTCCAAGGTTGAGCTCGGGGGTGAGTCAAGCAGGACCTTCCAGGTTGCAATGAATTTTCCACTATGAGACAGGGCACAGGGACAGAGGTTTAGTGACAAGCAACTGATACTGATTCTGGCTAGCTCAAACAGCAGAGGAATGTACTGGATGCGTATATGGACACACCCAGAATTCATGGGAAGGCTGGCAGACAAGACTTGGAGAACCCACTGGAACCAGATGAGGTTAAGCAACAGGAAAAGCCTCCCAGATCAGCCACGGGAACATTTTTCCAGATGCCATTACTGATACTTTTGGTGTCTCAAATATTTCCTCAAGTGTCTCTAAATGTGAGTCACTTTCTCAAGATTCAAGGTACTGATGGCAACTAACTGACCAAATCCACATCCACCTTCCAGCATCCAGGTGTAGCGCAGGGAGGACAACTGGCTGTCTTTCCACAACAGTCAACACAGAGTATTTATGTGTCTCCTGCTCCCACCTCCCTAAGGTGGGAAGATTACTTTCTATCTGCAAGCCAGCAAGCAATTCTGCAGCAGATGCCACCCAGATGTCCTCTAATCCAATTCAATTCTGACACTGTTTACCTGACAGTAGCCTCAGATCCCATGGTTGAGGGAACAGTCCCCAAGATGCCCTACACACTACCCCTACTTCAGACACCAATCACAAGCCCTAGGCTATTAACCTGTGCTTCTGACCAGGGGACTATAATTGGGGCTTCTACATTCCCTCATTGGGTTGGATTAATTTGCTAGATGTGCTCACAGAACTCAGGGAAACACTGACTTACATTTACCAGTTTATTACAAGGATGCAAACAGTCAGATGAAGAGATACATAAAGTGAGATCAGGAAGGATCTCAAGCCCAGGAGTTTCCATCTCTGTGGAGACAGAGGTTAGGGTATACCACCTTCGCAGCACATGAACATGTTCTCGCTCACCTTCCTTGAAGCCTCCGCAAGTTCCACTCTCTGCAAGCTTCTGGGCCCGGTCCTTTCTGTTTTTATAGAGTTTCATCCCACTTTAGTGAGATAAGTAAATGCATTATTTCCAGGCTGCATAGGCATAATTGATTACATCACTGGGCAACTCCACCCATCCTCTGCTTCCTGGAGGTTGGTGCTGGGGCTGAAAGTCCCAACTCCTTTAATCTGAGTTGCTCTTTCTGGGAATCAACTGCCATCCTAAAACTACCTAGGGGTCACTAGTCATCAGTTGACTAATTAACATAAAAAGACACTCACCATTTTTATAGATTATAAGGAATTTGGGAGTAGGATGCCGGGAAATGAGGATGAAGACCAAATATATGCTTCATAATATCACACTAGTCCTTTTGGATTCCAAGGAGAAAGCAGTAGCCAGTGGGACTTTGTCCTCAGCTAGAACTTCTGTCCAGATTTCTTCTTTTAATATTGTTCTTTTGGTTATAGAGGAGGGACACCTGCAACTTCATAGGTAAGGGTAATGTTCTATGTCTTAAGCTGGGTGTGAACTTTGGTGATGGTGGAGAGGCATTATTTATCCCAATTCCGTGAGATAAATAAATGTATTATTCTCAGGCCTCTGTGGAAAGTAAGTTTTGGACACGTTATGGGAAAATTTATCTGAAAATTCCAGATTTTGAAGCAAGATGCCTTTTAAAGGTGTTTGCATTTTAAATCTTTCATTTTCAAATGACATCATTTTACATTCAAATAGTAGTCAAGGTTATCTTGTTTTTCTGGGCACTGTTACTGCAAAAATATGTTTAAATCTTGCAAAGAAACACTTTGACCTGCCAGTAACTGGAAGAAATACATTTCTACTCTCAAGAAAACTCTAAGTCAATTCTTGTGGGGTTTTCAGCCAAGTAACAAGGATTTGGAGTCCAGAGGATGGAACAGCCTAGTCACATTTTCCTTAAATTACAGCTAAACCGCAAAGCTACTCTGCAGAGTGAAGAATGATCGCCAAGGTTTTGGTGAAGTTCTCATGACTCCTTCCTTTACCCCTGTGTGGTCAGATTCCTCAGGAGAACCTCTCTGATTAATGTCAAAGTGCATTTAGGATCACTCATTGTTTTATTAACTATCACCTTCCCCCTCCCCCATATCCCAAACGTACAATCTCACCTGACCATTGTGACAGCTTCAAATCACTGCCACACATATTAATTTATTCATCATGTGTGTGTTTGTGTGTACACACAGACATAGACACATACACATACACAGAGGATGAGGGCAAATGAGACTTGCGTTTTTCCTGGAGATGATGCTCTGGGGAGGGAGAGAGATCCTATAAAGAGCAATCAGAATTCAGGGTGGTCAGTGTTCTGAGTGAGTTATTCACAGGATCCCTCAGGAGTATGAGCCAGGGTGTCTCTACCTCAGCCTGGGAAATAGAGGCAAATGGCCTTATCTGGGCTGCTGGGAATAGAAAGGAGAGAAAGCACGAGAGAGAATCAGGGGGAGAACTGTTTGGCTCTGGGACTGTGTGTAGACATGGGCTATAGGGATGTGGTGCTTGGACCACCTTGTATAGGTGTTCCTGTCATTGATCTAACAAACAGGAGGATGAATGAGCTGTTTGGAGGAGAAGGGCAAGAAAGAGAGTGAATTCGGTTCTAGAAATGTTGGTTTTGTTGACAAAGGTACGTTCAAGTGGAGGTTTCCAGTTGAGAGCTTGAATCCTGAGACTGCTGGGAGAGAGATTTCTATTTCAATGTCTTCAGCATCAATATGATCTACAAGCAGGAGTAGAGGAGTCATCCAGAGACTAGGTCCACTGAGAAGAAAAAGCTGTTTTAGGACAGGACTCAAAGCATATCCACTGCTGTCAAGCCGGGGGTCCCAAAAGTCCCTAAGAGAAATAGTTCCCAGAAGACAGTCAGTATTCTGTTGCAAATTACAGCTTCCAAGTGGGATTCTCTATTCTCAGAGTGCAATGGAGATTTGATTTGCCTCACAGTTCAGCTCAGTTTAGCTGGGGTACAGGGTAGCAAAGGGGGGCCCACTTTCAGGAAACTACTGAACAGCAAACTTCTGGCAGCAAGCTACCTAAGGCTCTGCTGTGCTAAGACAGGCTCTGATTTCATCATGTAGGGGAAACAAGAATCTGATTGGGAACTTAAAAGCAATTCCTGGATAACTAGTCTACCACAGAAACTTTGAAAAGCTCTAATGTATCCTAGGGATCTATAAGAAGACCTGGGAAGGATTAGTCTCCAGTCATCACTGGCTGACCATGAGACCCTGCCCAAGCAGGTCATGAAAGCGAATATTACCCTGAAACTTGCCCTCTCACACCGATCTCCTTGGAAAAGGGTGGAAGACTTACAATCACGGCATTTAAGAAAATCTTCTGATCACTAAATTACATTGACCCCGTATGATTCCTAAGAATAGGAATAAGAATGTAAAAACAAAGAAAGAAACAAAAAGCTGGCAAAGAACTCATTGGTTACACATCACAAGGAATACAGAATCTATAAATTTAGTCCAGAAAAGTTGTTAAACAAACAGTCAGCAACAAGAAAAAACAACAATGAACTAGCAAAAACAAGAAATCTTGGGGAAGGAATCTGATACACGAGTTGATATAGTATCTAATATTTCCAGTGGTGAACAAAAAATTGTGATATATGCAAAGGAAGTAGGCCACACATAAAGGAAGAGAAGCAAGTGACAAAAATGTCCCTAAGGAGCTGGGCATGGTGGTGCATGCCTGTAATCCCAGCGGTTTGGGAGGCTGAAGCAGGAGGATCCTGAGTTCAAAGCCAGCATTGGCAAAAGCGAGGTGCTAAGCAGCTCAGTGAGACCCAGTCTCTAAATAAAATACAAAATAGGGTTGGGGATGTGTCTCAGTGATCAGGTGCTCCTCAGTTCAATCCCTGGTACCCCCCACCTAAGAATGTCCCCAAGGGGTATTTTGGATTTACTATAAAAAGTCTTTTAATCAGTTATTATGAAATACATTCAAAGATTCATATTTAGAAAAAATACTTCTATGTAATAAGTATATATTTATATAATACAAACATTTACATGTACATGCTACATCTAAAAACATTAAAAGATAGTGTGCTAATGATGCCTCACCAAATAGAGACTCTCAGTAAAAAGAAAGAAATGCAGACATACAGAAATAATAGACATATGGGGGTTGAAATTAAAAAGTCAACAGAAGAGTTCAACTACAGCTTTCAGCTGGCAAAAGAATCAGTGAAACTGATAATAGGTCAACAGAGATTTTTTTTTTTTCCAGTCTGTGAAGAAGAAAGAAAAAACAATGAAGGAAACTGAACAGAATTTCAGAGGCTTGTGGGACAAAAACATCTTAGAAGCAGTCAGGGAGAAACAACCTGCAATCCAGAGGAGAACATCAATTGTAATGATGGTGTATTTGTCACAGAGACCAGGAATAAGTAGCATATTATTCATTTAAGCTGTTTATTTATTTATTTATTTCATGTCATATACATATATTAAATTGTCATATTGTACTCCACAAATATGCACAAGTAGTATATGTTGATTAAAAACAAAAGGATAAATAAATGAGATGGTAGATATTTTAATTCCATGTTGTATACATATTGAAGCATCACAGTGTACCCCATAAATATATACAACTATTATTTATCAATTAAAGAAAAAAAAAATAAAAAATAATTTGAGATACAATTTACACACCATACTCTCAATATTCACAAGGTTGTGCCACCGTCATCCCTAGTTTAATCCCAGAGTATGGTCATCACCACCAAAAGAAACCCCATGCCTTTAGCAGTCACTCCCCATTTTCTGTCCTCCTTCTCCTTGGAAATCACTCGTTGACTTTTGGTCTCTATGTATTTTCATATTCTGGACATTTTATGTAATTGGAATCATATAATATGTGGTCTTTCTCAACTGGCTCCTTTCACACAGGATCATATTTCAAGGCTCATTCATGTTATAGCATTTTGATACTGTACTTCATTTCTTATTATGGCTGAATAGTATTCCATTGTATAGAAATACTGCATTTTGTTTATCTCTTGATAGACATTTGGGTTGTTTCCACTTTTTAGCTATTATGAATAATGCTGCTACGAATATTCATGTAAATGTTTTCGTGTAAACATATATTTTTCAGTACTCTAGGGTATATACTTAAGAGTTGAATTTCTGGCTCACATGTAACTGTATCTCTATGTTAAACATTTTGAGGAACTGCCAAACTGTTTTTCTCAAGTGACTGCACCATTTATATTCCCACCCATAATGAATGAGGATTCAAAGTTCTTCATATTCTCTCCAATACTTTTTGTTGTCTGTTTCTATTGTAATTATGGCTGTCTTACTTGTGTGAAGCAGTATATCATTTTGGTTTTGATTAACAATTCCCTAAAGGCTAAATATGTGGAGTTTGATGTGTTCATGCCATCTGAATATCTGCTTTGAGGGACATCTTTACAAATCCTTTGCCCATTTTTATTTTTATTTATTTATTCTATTTTTTCTTTTGCCTGTTTTTAAATTGTGTCATATATATATATATA
>NW_026000000.1:10467862-10516615 GCF_001458135.2 Marmota marmota marmota | reverse complement strand
ATATATATATATATATATATATATATATATTTTAATAACAAGTGTCCTTTGTGTATTCTGGGGCAGATAGTCTTGTCAGATACATTACATAGGTTTTCTTTTCACTTTCCTTTGAGGTACACTATTTTAAAATTTAGATGAAGTATAATTTGTCTGGTTTTACTTTGGCTGGTATGGCCTAATCCAAAGTGCAATTATTTACACCTGTTTTCTTATAAAAGTTTTATAGTTTTTGCTTTTACATTTAGGTATTTCATCCATTTTGAGTTAATTTTTACATATGGCGTGAGGTAATGCTTCAACTTAATTATTTCGCATGCAAATATCCAGTTGTCCCTGTACTATTTGTTGAAAAGACTATTTTTTTCCTCCATTGAATGGTCTTGGCATCCTTGTGGAAAATGAATTGACAATAAATGTTATGATTTATTTCTGGACTCTGATTTACATTCCATTGATCCATATGTCTACACTTATGCCAGTACTGTATTGTTTTGGTTACTGTACGTTTGTAGTAAGTTTGGAAATATGGGAGTTTTTTAATCTTGTTGCTTCTCAGGATTATTTTGACTATAATTGGTCCCTTGCATTTGCATAAAATTTTTTAGAATAAATGTATCTATTTTATCAGAAAGAATTTTAAA
The DNA here is from genome assembly GCF_001458135.2 of Marmota marmota marmota. Taxonomy (NCBI): domain Eukaryota; kingdom Metazoa; phylum Chordata; class Mammalia; order Rodentia; family Sciuridae; genus Marmota; species Marmota marmota. The sequence goes on along the minus strand of NW_026000000.1, from coordinate 10,515,971 downwards.
GATTTAGCTAATATTTTGATAAATATTGCTTTTAAAATATAGATGGATTTGGGATAGGTGCCAGGTAAAAATAGTAAGTCCTCCATTTATGTGCACAGTGTAACTTTTTCTTTCCTCAGGCCTTTAATTTCTTTCAGCAATGTTTCATAGTTTGTAGTTACACAAATCTTCCATATCTTGGGTTAAATTTATTTCTAATTATTTTATTCTTTTTCATGTTATCATAAGAGAAATTTTGTTCCTTCAATTTTTAGAGTTTCTATCACTGACATATAAAAACATAATTGGTTTTTTTACATGAATCTACAATCTTGCTGACTCTATTTATAATTTCTAGGAGTTTTTCAGTTGATTTTGGGGTATTTTCCATGCAGAAATAGGAACAGTTTCATTTATTCCTTTTAATCTGTATTCCTTCCTCTTTTCTTACCTTGTGCCACTGTGTAGACCCTCCAGCACTACCTGGAATGAGGGGTGAAAGTAGACATTTTGACTTGTTCCCAAAGTTAGGGAAAAAGCATTGACTCTTTTATTATTACATAAAAAGGCTAGCTGTAGGTTTTTTCATAGTTTTCCTTTTTCAGAAAGCTTCCTCAAGACAGTGGTGTGTAAAGTGATACCGAAAAGTGAAGAAAGAAATGACCTAAGTGGATGTGAGGTCCTGGCAGACATTGCACCTGACACATCGTTGCTCGTCCTAAGTCATATATATATATATATATATATTATACACACTCTAACACCCAAGCAACCACTCTGAAAATTTCATAGGAAGAAACACTCAAAAACATTATCAATAAATAAGATTGAATCCTGAAAAATGTTGAAGTGATTTTAAGGGAGTCAAGGAATCAAAACAAGACTATAATAAACAAACAGAAATAATAATTATTAAAATGATAAAAGGCTTGTTGCTAACTTAGCAATAATTACCCTGAATACAAATTGTCTAAAAACAACAATCAAAAGACAGATATTGGCAAAGTGAATTAAAAACTTAATCTAAGGAAATGCTATTTCTAACAAGCTCATTTAAATTTCAATGGCAAATCAAAAGCAAATGACAGAAACAATATTTCCTACAAACATTAGTAAAAAGTGAAAGTGAGTTATTAATATCTGATTGAGTATGTATAATTCTAGAGGTACAGGGAATTATAACATAGTGATTAGAGAACAGTCTAGTAGAAAGAGATAGCAAACCCAAATGTGCACACCAAACAACAAACTCTTAAATATGTTAGGAAAAAAGAGAGAGAACTGAAGGAAGACAGAAAAATCATCACTGACATATGAGCTTTTACCTAAATATCACAGTTTATACAAAAATTAACTCAAAAATATCTCTCAGTGAAATATAAAATGCAAAATAATAAAAATTTTTTGAAGTAAAATAAAACATATAAAAAGATCTTTGGGACCCAAGTGTAGGCAAAGAATTCTTAGATTTGTGCCCGACTCATAAAAGTAGTGATCAACACATCATTCTCATACAAAGCCAAATATTTTGCTTTGCTTGACTGTTCAGACCTTGCAGCACTACCTGGAATGAGTGGTGAAAGTAGACATTCTTGACTTGTTTCTTAAGTTAGGGTAAAAATATTTTGCTTTGTGAAGATGAAAAGACAAGATACAGATTGGAGAAAATGTTCTCAATGCACATATATGACTAAGCACTAGCATGTAGAATACAGAAAGTACTTTCAAAATGCAATAGTAATAAAGACTTCCCAATCTAGTTAGAAAATAGATAAAATACGTGAACATAAGAGAGAATATAGATGGCAAATAATTACATTAAAAGAAACCCAATATTATAGGGAAATACAAATTTAAACCACAAAGAGATATCATGACACACCAGAATGGCAAAACAAAACAAAACAAAACAACCAAAAAAAAAAACCAAAAAACAAAAAAAACAAAACAGGAGTGGTAATGCCAACACCATACACCGGAGAAGATATGCAAAAACTAGATCACTCTCATTACTTGTGGGAATGTAAAATTGTTCTGCCACTCTGGAAAGCCATTGTCAACATACAACAGTTGAACTCTCAGGCATTTATCCCAGGACATTGAAAATATATATGCATGTAAAAAGTTGCAATGAATGTACATAGCAGCTTTATTCATATTAATCAAAAGCTTGAAACACCTGGATGGCCTTCCGTGAGTGATTAGTTAAACTGAGGAACATCCGTCCAGTGAAATACTGCTTAGCAATAAAATGAACTATTCATGCAGATGACAGCTTATATGATTTTATGAGGCTTATGCTGCATGAAGAAAAGTCAATCCCAAAGGTTGCATGCAATATGATTCCATTTACATAATATGAGAATGATAAAATTACCAGCATAGGAAACAGAATTACTGGTCAACTGGGATTAGAGTCAGGGAATGGGAAGGGTGTGGGTGTAGTTACAACATAATTATACCAGGTTCCTCATGGTGATGGGACATACAGCTCAGGGTTGCTCTATTCTGCTTCCTTATGAGTTGGAAGAGAGGGTCTTCTCACCTGATTTGACTTTCCAGGTTATAGAGCAGAGAATTCAGCAGTTGACCGTTTTAATGGTACCTATGAACACCTGATCTCATGTTTGTGAACCTAATGCTAATAGCATCCATTATGATCATGAGGAACTTGAACATCAGAGCTATTTAAGTACTCTAAGTTCACATAACTGGCAAGAAAGTGGAATGGGGATTTGAATTCAGGATTTTCTGCTTTTGAGACATCCCTTTGGGGACAGGTAAGCTTCACTGGCCAGGAAGAAGGCAGGAAGAGGAGCTGGGGGAGATGGAAGACAATGGGAGCTGCCTCCATGGAGATGATGTGTGATCTACAAATCAAAGGAGCAGTGAGAAGTTGAAGAGACACATGTGATGTTTGATTGTAAGCCTTTCAGAAGGCTGATGTGAACCAGGCTGAAGGCTGGGGATTGTGGATGCAGAAATGAACAACCGAGTGGGTTCACAGGCTAATGGGTGAGGGCAACAGAAACTGACCCCTGCAGGGCAGCATGATTGACATTCCACCCAGAGGAGCCTCCTACAGAGACAGAGAACTCAGGGCAGGCTGCTTGGAGTAGGATAACCTAGAGCCCACTCTGAAGATAAAGTTAAAAGGACAATGAGGGGAACCAGAGGAAGCTAAGAGACTGAAAGTTAAATTTTCTTCTTAGGAAAAACAAAAAACAGAGAGAAGAGGCGGATGGGATGTATAGTTTCTGTGGTTTTCTGAAGTTTTCTTTCTGAGGTCTGTAGGATTCTGTCCGATAAAGTTTGTTTCCATCCACCCCACTGCCATCATCCATGTGCTGGGAACTTCATATCCAATGCAAACTATTGAGAGGAGGTACATTTAAAAGATCATTAAGTCAAGAGAGTTCTCCCCTTATGAATGGAGTAATATTTTTAATTGCAGAGGAGTGAGTTTATTAGTTATAAAAGTAAATTTGAACTTTTTAAAGTTATAAAGATATATTTGTTTCTCAGGCTTTCCTGTCCTTTATTTTCCACCATTGGCATGATGTAGCAAGAGGTCCCTTGACAGAGGGAAGCCTCATTTTATTACTATTTTTGGTATCAGAGATTGAATCCAGGAGCTACATCCCCAGTCTTTTAATTCTTTTTTTTTTTTTTTTTTTTNGTACACACAGACATAGACACATACACATACACAGAGGATGAGGGCAAATGAGACTTGCTCAAGTTGCTTATGGCCTCACTAAGTTGTTGAAGCTAACTTTGAACTTGCAATCCTTCTGCCTCAGCCTCCTGAGCCATTGGGATTACAGGCATGCACCACTGCACCCTGCCCCTTAATGTTTTTTTTTTTTTGTGTGTGTGTGTGTGTGTGTATGTCCCTTAACTTTTGAATTCCAACCTTCAGAACTGTAAGAAGAAAAATATCTCTTTTTAAGAATCAATTATTCAGTTATTTCAATATAGCAGCTCAAAAAGGACTAAGACACCCACCGTCCCTCTCCCAGTGCATGCTAAGGGCAGTATCCCTGGCCCCACCCCAGGTCTGAGCCCCCTCCAGCTCTCTTGTCTCAGACTCATCCTGCCCTCTTGCTTCCTTCCTCTCTTCCAGGGCATCAGAGCCCTCGCACAAGAACTTCCTGTGAGGTTAGCATTGACTGACTAGCAGGACCAGAGAAACCCAGCTGGAGATTTCTCTGTCTGATCTGTATGTAAGCAAGAGGAGAGTGGACAGATATTTTCTGGCAGAAGGAGAGTCAGGGTCTGCATGGAAGCCACACAAGCTTTAGGAAAGTATTTTTCTCTGTCACAAAAAGTCTGATAGCTGTTACTAGCTTTGGGCTCATCTAACCAAGATTAGTGACATTCTTGGCCCAGATGCAAGGCAAACCATGGCTGGTTGAGAAGCCATAAAAATTACCCTTTCCTGGCTTTGGGGATCAACTGGAAGCTCAGGGTCTTCACAACTTCCTTGAGGTGGGGGCTTCTGCATTATTAAGGAGTTGGGCAGGGCATCCCTGCTGTTACTTGGTAAGAACTGGCATCCTATGGAAATAAGGTTCTTTATTTTATTTTTTCTGTAAAGGCTTTTGTCACCATTGGAGGTGAGTTCTGTACAGGGTAGAAGGTGCTGGGAAGGAGAGGAAATGCTGCCTCTGTAAGGGTTTGGAAGCAGGATATAAAGACAGACAGTAAGACCTAGGTGATAGTAGGAGGGAGCATGCCCTTGGGGAGTGGGGTGGTGCTCTCCTGCCTCAGTTGCCATCAAGATGATGGACCCCCCTGGGTATCATCAGGGTAATATAGGGTCCAGATGGGGGAGGCAAGGCATGGCTACCCACAAGGGCTGTTTATTTTCTTAGCTGCCCACTGGTATCTCTGCTAGGCTGGGGCTTGGCCAAGATAAAAGCTCAGATACTTCTAGGATGTCTTTTGTTCTTTCTTTAATTTCCAGGGTGGTGAAGACAGCAGGCCTAGGATTAATTAGGAGAAAACCAGTGATTGGAAAGTGACAGATGCTCTGGTAGCTGTGTATCTGTGTAGGAAGCTTGGAGTCCCTCGCCAGTGAGTGCCTGGAAGGTGGAGAGAGTAGGCTCTCCCTAGGAGAGATGTGCACAGAGCAGTCTTACAGACAGGACTGAGATCCCCTTTCTCCTTACTGATCACAGACGGAGGAATCTGCCAAATCAGAGACCAGCCTCAGTTACTCGCTTTCGTTTTCCACGCCTGTGCCCCGCAGAGCTTCCTGTAGTGGCGGTCCTGTCTACTCCTCTGCAGGCCACCGTTCAGGGCATCCCAGTGGTTTGCTGAAGATGGCCATGGTGTATTTCATGAAGCCGGGATATGTAATTCTATTTCGAATTTTAAAAATAAATAGAAATCATAGAAGTAGAGAGTGGATCAGTAGCTACCAGGGGCTGTGGTGCAGTGAAGGGGTGGATTTTACTGAGACAAGAGAGAGAAACTCAAGGGGCCTAGTGCATAACTCAGTGATGATCAGTAACAAAATCATGTACTGTATTCAGGAAAGTTACTAAGGAGTAGATTTTTCATGTTCTCTTCACAAATATATAACTATGTGAAGCTATATATACATATGTATATATGTACACACATATATGTGTATATTTGTGTGTGTGTGTGTATATATATATATATATATATATATATATATGAGCTTGATTTAGTTATTTCACAGTGTATGCATGTTTCAAAACATCATGTTATATGCAACAAATATGAATTTTGGCAATATAAAAAATTAGAATAAATAGATAGATAAATGAGACTATTTCCCTAACAACCTAAGGAATTCTTTCTATCTCAACAAGTAAATCCTGTTTAACTTAAAAAATGGAAAATAATAAAGAATCACAGATGAAGAAGACTCCCCTCCTAGCAACACTCTGGAGGACATCTTCTTACCTGTCAGCCTTGGTGTAGAATGGTCTCTACAACAGTTATTGTAGATTCCAATTTGCACTTAGTAGAAAAGTAAAGTCATACCCAGAAAATAAGATGTACTAGGAGCCTAATGATATCTTCCCAAAAGCACTACCAGGCAAACACTGCTCAGTGGAGAGCAAGAGGCTTCCTGGGAAAGGACTTCATAGGAAAATAATCCATATGGCTAACATTTTAGAAGCATTTTCTTATTGCCAAGCATTGTCCAAGTTGCTTTATAGAACTGACTGAATCATACTAGATGATAGGCTCCACATTTGCTCAAGTTTCTGTAGCCAGGGTCTCATTCTGACTTCTTAATGTTTGCCCAGAACTGGGTCCTTGAAGAATTCTAGTTGGGTATTTAGTGAGGACTTACCCTGTGGAAAGCTGAGTTCCTTATGCAAGTGGTCACAGTGAATTCTTTAAAACATTATGAATATGCCTATTTTATAGATGGGAAAACTAAGATTCAGAAAGGAGAAAGAATACCATGTAGGCAACCAGGAGAGGAGAGTAAAATTGGGATAGAGGTAAAGGAGATATATGAGGTGTGGAGTGGGGGCTCTTCACTGACAAATAATAGCTCTCAAATGTTAGATGGATAAGATAGAAGAGTCTGTTTGGAAAAGGGATGGGACTCTTAGATTGTTCTGTTATAACCTAGAAAAGGAATTTGGAAGCAGCTCTTCCTCTTGATATTGTTGACATTAGACAAGGAAATGGTGATTGATGGGCCAACTAAAGCCTTCCTGCAGTCTTAGCTTTGTAGGAAATAGCCACACATGGAGTCCTAGAGAGATTATCTTTGATACATGTCCTCCCCTAGAGCCATAGTAGCCATAGAAATGCCACATTTCTAGAATGGCCAAATACATAGTACTGAGATCTCATGGTGATTATGGCCCTAATATTCCTGAAGTTCTTCACTTCCTTCAGACAGCCATATCCAGTGGGTCTCTAGGTTCATAAACTACTCTGGGAACCCAGAAAAGAAAGACATGGCCCCATAAGCCTTGGGGTTTTTAATTGGTCAGTTTCAAGTTTAAGATTTAGGTCTGAGTTTTGCATGGCCAGAAGTCTTACATAGATTTGCAGCCTTTGAACACAAGTCATATACTGAGGGAAAAAAATAAGCAGTAAAAATTCTAGATGTTTTTGTCTGACAAAGTCAAACATCTGGATATATAGAAAAAATATTTTTAATGGAGCTTTTTTTTTGGTTTCTCATGGATATTTGAACTCATTCAGTTACAAATGTGAATCAAGAGCTAGAAATAATATGTGGATTTACCCTGCAAGTTCAGTAGGCATTGAGCTGGAACTGTCAAAATGAAGGGTCCACACCAGTCCAAGTTAACATCTTGGTTTTGCTTTATTGGGAGATGATGACAGCATGTGTGTGTGTTATATTACAACGATCTGCCATGGCATTAATAGCTTTGGTGTGTGATAAATGCAACAGATCCCTAAGGAAGTCCATACAGAGGTTAACTCCATCCAAACAAATTATATATAGCTTCCCTCTCACTGAATTCTAGCAAGTCCCCTACCTTCGAATAGCACCAAAAATCAGAGCAATATTTTCGTATAATTTTGTCTATGTGATGAGTGTTTCTAGTACAGGATTTCATGTTACCCTGGATAATATGTCCTATGATGTTGAGGGTGATTAGGAGTGAATGCATAGCAAACCTGTCTCTGGGGATTCTCTGAAGATTATTACATCGAAGCTGTGGAATGGTCCGGCCTAATGGAGCAGGATTTGGGAGCCAATTGTGGACCATCTCCAAGGCAGAAAGAATATGGAACAATCCATGGCAAAGAACACACACTGATTCCCTCAGTGCTCATAAACGTGGACATTGGGCTCAATGCCACTTGCAGATGAATACACTTGAAGATAAATACAGTATATTGCAGAGTTTGTAGCAGTGTGGGAGATTTGAAGTTTACAGGAAAAGCTGGAGAGGAAACCTACTCTCTGCCACTAGGTGAGTGCTGAGTGATAATCCCCACTCCATCCTGGGCTTGCTTAGCCATCTGCTATACCCTTCCAAGTTACCCCAGATTTAGATCTTGCAGTGGGACAGGAGGAATTTTGTAAACTCTTGCTGGGACCTCTCCCCAAATATTTCCCTATTCTGAATATAGCTTTTATCTGCTCTGTTTCAGAAAGTATGAGAATATTTTGTGACCCAAAAGACTTCTGCTTGTAGTTATTCTTTAAGTCATCTGCTCAGGGAATCAGAGTGTCTGTGAGGTTGGTGAGCAGCCCTAGCAATGGTGGGATTCACAAAGCATTTGGAGGAAGCAACTTTTTCTTCTGTTGTACACACAGCAGAAGAAAGGCCTTGTCTGAACATCTGCTGAATATGACATTCCACTGTGTAGATGCTCCCTGAGGGACCTGCTGAATTTATCACTCACCAGGGGGATGGAGGAGCACCAGATGATCATCTGGATTTCTGAGTCTGTGACAATAGCTCCAGAGGAGGGCGAGGTTCAAGACCAGTATTGTGCCTCTCACTTCCATCCTGAAGACTTGCTGCAGCTTTCCTGTTTGAAGAGAGGAAGAGTCCTTATCAAGATGTAGATAAAGAAATGTGGTCTGGATGGGAGAACTATTTGGAAAAACCAAATTGGTTGCTGTTGTTGAGGGAGGATCTGGGAGTTGCTCCAGGATCTCTGCTCTTCTCTTTATTTTCAACATAAAAGAAAAAGAAGAAAGTTGGGTGAAGGCTGAGAAGGAAAGCTCAAGTCATGTATAAGGAGGAAGCAAAGTTGATAGGCCAGATTGGTGAAGTAATTACAAAAGATTGAATATTTTTTATCCAGTTCTCCTTTTACTGAAGAAGAGATCTATGCACATGGTAATATTAAAAATACACAATATCATCTAATCTCAGATCCTCTAGTCATACTCGTCTGATTACTAGTTACTAATAATCTTTTGTGTTTCCTTCCAGAAATTTTTATGCATATGCAAATGCATAAAACACGTAAATGCATATGCAGATGTTTATGCATACATGCATCTCAAATTTTTTTAAACAAATGGGAGCATATTTATGCAATTCTTCTTTGTTTTTACTTTCTCTTTTGGTTAGCTAGTTAACACTAAGTCTTGGGGAAAAATTGTGGAATCTGACACAGATTTCCCCAAATCCCCAGGTTTACAATGTGCCCATCCATGAGAGAATGTAAAAGGGGAAGATCCAGCTTAGTCATTGCCTTTATTGGCATATTATGTAGATGTTGAGAGCTCAATTTGATGTATTATAATAGTGATGACACTAGTGTTATAAATATATTCATGACTTTAAAATTTTATTAACAAAATTATGGTTTCCAGGACAGAGAAAGCTATAGCTCAAAGCTCACACTTGGAAAGGATATAGATAAATTAGAATGTAGATTGAAGATGATGGCCAAGATGGTGAAGGGAATTAGAAATCATGTCAATTGAGCTCGGAGTGATACACTGACAAAAGAAAACCATCAAACAACAAACCAATCCCCACAAATAGAGTTTCCTGGACCTGATGGTGGGAGTTAATTTATGTAATTTTATTTCATTTTGGTTAGGGTGTGAAAGGTCTTGGTTGCTACATGAATGTGGGAAACGCAGCATGGGCTTCCTATCATGTAGAATTAACATCACAAACTACAAATTATATAGGGAGGCTTGGATGAATGAAGAATATTCTAAGGAAGTTACCTTCTGTGGGTGGCATCTTCAGGCTTGTAAAGTGGTCCCCTGGCACCACATATATTCATTTGGATAGTCACATGAAAGAAAATTCATGGAGGGGGATTGTCACATGATAGAATGGTCATAAAGGGGTATATCTCAGTTTCTTCTTTTAAAATCCAAAGTTCTCTATAATAACACTGGTTGCTTAGAAAATGTTCCATAGAGTATGGAATAAAATTTTAAACTGAGTTCAGTAGGTATCTTTAGTGTAGACTTTCTCAGGAAGAGAATGTCCTGTCCTTCAAGTAGATTTAATAACGACATCTTTTAGGGCATGCATAACTACCTTTTGCATAATGCGATTTAGGATATACATTTTGGAGTTCCATGGTATTCATTCCCTGAGACATAGTTTGGAAAATATTGCTCCATCAGCATGGAGGCAACATTGGATGATCATCTGAATCTTTTTGCATCCATAACTATGGCTCTAGGGGAGGACATGTATCGAAGATAATCTCTCTAGGACTCCATCTTAGGTCAGGAACTTACCAACCTGAGTGTGTGCTTCCCTTGTTACGTCCTCTATTGGACACATTGACAGTATTATCTGATTTCATCATCACAGCAAATCTTGGAGGTAGGTACTATTGTTTATATTCATTTTACAAATTGGAGGAGCTAAGGAACAGGGAAATTAATTATACAAGATGCCATAAGTCACACAACTAGGGACTGGACTCCAGGCTGTATGTTCCTGGGACTGTGCCAAAACCAAGACCAGGTGGGAAAAGACAGAGGTCAGGGAAGCTGTGATTAGATGGAGGTATCTTGCTTCCATGAAGATAAAGAAACAGTATGTGTGAGTTTGTGAGGGGGTGGGAGAACAGGCCGATTTATACTTAAGAGGAAGCTGCCTATTGAGTGATTTGAGGTTTCAGCATATCTTCATGTGGACTCCTTCCATGCCTGGCATTCCACTTTTGGAAAAATGATTAGAAAAAGATCAGAATCTGAGCAGCATTTCATATCATTTAAAGATCACATAAAAGGAAGCATCAGTCATTTCTACACTGAAGTAGCTTATTCCTTCATATCACCTGATTATGATTCCCTGGCAAGGACAGAGGTTAGGAGGAAATGGGAAGAGAAGTCGAGGATGGTCAGAGAGGACTTTATTTAAAGCTCACCAGAGGTTCAGTGTGGTCTGCCCAGGTCAGCAGAAGAAGCAGGAAGAAGATGAATGTCCTGTCAGTCCCAGGAGAATTTCTGTCAGATGTTCTAAGGTTCTAAATACACCCAGCCCTACCTGTTTGCATCTTAGACTCCTATACTGAGCCAATCCCTCCTGATTCAACACATATAGGCAGGGAAGGTAGATGACACGTCCTTGCTTCTCACCATGTGCCCAGGAGAGAAAATGAAAGACCTATGGCTCAGGGATTTCTGAAGCATGTACTGGCAAGATAAGATGAACTTATGAGTAGGTGTATGTTTCTTAGAAGGGCAGTGGCACACAGTAGGAGCTCTGCTAGTGTGGGCCTTTCCCATGACCATCTTTCCACCATACCTGACCCTGGACCTCAGCCTGACACCAGTTTCCAGGACCTGCAGAATATAATGTTGTCTCAAGTGAGGCCATTTTTCTTAGGTTGCTAAGATTAATACCACACTTTGTATGAGAGCCAAGAAAATGTACATTGGCTTTACCATCATCATTGCAACCCATGTTTATCTTAAAGATGTAAGGGGAAAATCTGGAACATGCCCCTCTTCTTCTGCTTTTGCAAAGTGTTGGTGTCATTAAATATTACCAGACTTTTGATCATCTTGGGCCCTATCCCTGTGCACAAATCTCAGAGCTCAGGAAGGGACATGGGTCTGCCAGGCTACTGATAGATTTATCCCTTGGAGCTCAGAGGGACTAGCCAGGCTGCAGTCTGCCTCTGCCCAGAACGCCTCCCTTGAACAGGAACTGTCAGGATGTGTGAATGAAGCGCAGAGGGGGACTCTGAAAGGCTGTGGAAATTTATGGAGTATTTCAGACCACAGAATCCCATAAAGTAAGACGCAAAAGCCACTTTGAGTGAAACAAGAGAATCAGCCATCAGAGGCAGATTATCGGAAACCGTGATTGATTTTCTCTCCCCCACATCAGGTCTGGACAGCCTCTGTTATGTGGTGTCCCTGTCCCCTTGACAATCCCTTCCCAAGTCTTGTCCTTCAGGTAAAGTGGCTGAGTGACAACACATATGATCTCTTGCACAGGGTCCATCAAAGTCCACCGTGCTGGCAGCATGATTTGTGGAGCAAGTAGTTCTGATGAAGCTAGATGAGCAGGTCACGGGCTGCACAAATCACCAGGCCCTAAGGACCATGGGCCTTATATCCCATTGGTCACAACAGCTGTAAGAGGGGTGCCCTTCACTCTTTCATGGAGAGAAGGGGACCTGGATGCCAGCATTTTATGTACTGTCCTACAGATGGACTGGTCACAGACTCTGATGTCATGAGAGGAATGGCTTAACAGTAGAGCATGTGCTGCCTGTGGAGGAAGGAGATCCTCATCATCATTAACAAACGTTAGTGGCTCCCCCTTGAAAAAGACATAAACATATACCACAGCACCTTGTTCTGACCATGTGGGTCCTCACAGCAGACACCTCAGGAGCACTGAAGAAAGAAGAGAAAAAACCTTGAGAGAGTCATTCTTCCATAACAGATTTTCCTAAAAAGGGCTTCAGATAACCACTGTATTATATGTCATGGTGTTGTGAGTGAGGAATTTGCTTCAAGCTTAGTTGGCATGTTTACTCCACATGGTGCTACCTGGTTGGATTGTCACAAGGATTCAAGATGCCTTTCCTTACATGTCTGGTCACTAGGTAGTCTCATATAGAAGGATGTCCCTTTCCCTCTCTGACAGAGTAGCTGGATATGTTACACTGTGGACTGGGGCTCCCAGAATTGACACTATGTTGTTTACTCCATTGGCCAGTCTGGATTCAAGGGGCGGGGACACTTCTCTAGATGGAAGAAAGTGTTGATAGGAAGAGTGTCAGCAAATTTTCAGGCATCCTGAATCCACCACACTCACCTTCACATTCATTATTTCCTTATGCATTCAGAATTTACTGGATCCTTTCAATACATCAGATGCTTAGTTGAATAATGGGGGGAGAAAATAAGAAAACATTGATATTTATTGAGTGTTTATTGTGTCAATCACTGATCTGAATGCTCTACAAATATTAATTTATTTCATTCTTGCAATAATCCATTTTGCAGATCAGGATATTGAAAAATTGAATGCCAAGATTATATAACTAGTAAATGACACAATCCAAATTTGGCCCAAGTAGTTATGACTTACTGTTATGGTTTAGATGTAGTGTCCCCAAAAGCTCACATGAGAGACAACACAAGCAGGTTCAGAGGAGAAATGATTGGGTTGTGAGAGTCTTATCCCAATCAGTGAATTAATCCATGATGGGATTAACTGAGTAGTAACTGGAGGCAGGTGGTGTGGTGGTGGTGGGGAAATGGTTCATTGGGGGTGTGGCTATGAGGTATATATTTTGTATCTGAAGATTTGAGTCTCTCTCTCTCTGCTTTCTGATCACCATGTGAGCTGTTTCCCACTACCACACTCTTTCTCCATGATGTTCAGCCTCACTTCAAGCCCTGAGGAATGGAGCCAGCTGCCTATGGACGGAGAACTCTGAAACCACGAGAAACTGTGAGCCCTCAAATAAACTTTTTCTTTTCTACAATTGTTCTAGTTGGGTCCTTTAGTCACAGCAGCAAAAAAGCTACCCAAAACACTTATGTACTACTACTCACATCAACAATGCCTCTAGTATCTAGAGGTCCTGCCTTGGACAGCTCATGTTTTGTGACATCTTACTATATATTATTGTAATAATAACATAGCAGTAAGAGGTAAATGCACTAGTAATTAGTAATTAGAGAAATGCATACTGGCATGTCACAAAAAATAAATTATTGCTAATTGTAAACATCAGGGATTTATAAGAGCGCTTTCTAGGCTTTATAGAAGAGTGTCTCAGTTATCTATTTCTGGGTATTGAATTAATTTAGTGGCTTAAAATATGGTTAGATTATCTCTTGGAGGCTTCATTAAGGGCTCATGAGCAACTCTCAGGTGGGACCCTCTGTTTTCCTTATGGCAACTTGGGCTGCCTCACGACATGGTGGCTGGGTTCCAAGAAGGCGTGTTCCAAAAGAGCAGAGCAGAAACTTCCATATCAAATAAGTGCCATTTTCAGAACTGGCCCAGTGTCACTTCTGTTATATTCTCAAAGCAGTGACTGGTACAGTCAAGAGACAGTGTAGAAGGGAACTTCATAGGGACATGAATATTAGGAGGTATGGTTCAATGAAGAAGAGGGAATCTATCACCACAAGGGAAAACGATATAAACTAGAATTTCAAATTTACACTTTTCTATTTTTATATTCCCTCCCAGGAATGTCTATTATAAGTATTTATAAACTAGGTGTTAAAAGTAAATGGTTGGGCTGGAGATATAACTCAATGGGTAGAGTCCTTGCCTCCCATATACAAGGCCATGAATTTAATCCCCAGCAACACACACACACACACACACAGCAAATGGCTAAAAAATCTGAAAGTGGAGATACAGTAAGCACAAGGAAGACCCTATTGATGATACTCTTCACCTGACCATTTTCAGAAGAAAGAACAGCATGCTGTTGCTAGGTGACAGGGTAGGGATCCCTAGCCCATCCTTTTCTATGACACTCCTGGGGGTGGCATGTTTGCGGTGTGGGTCCATCTGCTGGGTTGCTGGTTGAAGAATGGGAAATGAGGTCCTCTATCTGGTTGTCTCTGTCATTGCCCACGCAGGTGACACAAGCAGATGAGCTGCCACTGGGTGTGGAGTAGAAGTGGGCTCTCCAATCTAACCCTGCTGGCATCTTTCTCCTAGTTTTGGGCTCTTTCTCTCTATGCCTGTTGGCAGCTGTACATTATACGCCTCTTGAAGTGCCCAGTCTGGGATTCACAGTAAATTGAAGACTCACTGCCATGTCATTCTTCAAGTCCTGAGGAGCCTACTCATTCTGCCTTCCTCTTTACAGAGACATGTTTTAGTTGAAAGTTGAAGTATTACAAGATTGTCTTGTTCTTTTTAGCAAAGAGTTTATTTCATCTTATCTAAGATCAACAGTTTTCAGCTTACAGAATTTTTTCTTAACCTCATTAATCTTATATTTGTAACTTTATTCTCTCACACTAAAATTCCCAGTTCCCAGTAACTCCAAAAAAAAAAAAAATTTAATTTGCCTTATCTTGCAACACATCAATGGTACTTTCAGAACAACAGTACCCAAACTATCTATCTCCAACAAAATTACTGTAAATATTTACATTTTCAAATTACATAGCATTTTCCTCCTGACCCTTGTTGTATCACAAGTCAGTATAAATATATATATATATATATATATATATATATATATATTTTCAATGAGCTTTTTCTTTGTGGATATTTCATATTTTATTGTATTATAATTATGCAAAGGAGCTTTACTCAGTTAATCCACCAAAATAAAGCTTATTGAAGGAAGGATATCTTCTGTCTTTATTCTGAGTCATTTTGTTTTCCTCACCAAATTATAATCTTCTAATTTTTTTCTGTTATTTTGTTTGGTTTGAGGAAGATCCTTTTTTTAAAGATCCTTTTTATATTTTATAACATACACTTTACCACTTTATTTTAACTGTACCATTCATTGACACAAATTACATTCACAGTTTTATGCAACCCTCATTATTATTCATTCCCAGAAATTTTCATCTTGCAATAAACTCTGCACTCATTAAAAAATAATCCCCTATTCCCCCCTTTTCTGCCAATTGGCATTTTTCTATTTTCTGTCTCTAAGAATTTGAATACTTTAGGTACCACATGTGGATGAAATGATATAGTATTTCTCCATTTGTATATGGATTTTTCATTTTGCATAGTATCTTCAATGTTGAGTATGCATCAGAATTTCCTTCCTCTTTAAGGCTGAATAATATTTCACTGTAGGTATACACTACATTTTGTTTATTAATTTATTCATGGGTAGACACTTGAATTATTTCCAGCCCTGATATTATACATATTATACTTTTCACTTAAAATAATGTGGGTGCACATGCAGTTATAAGAAATACCACAGAGAAATGATGTGTACTCTTTATTTAGGCTCCATCAATGATAAAATCATTCAAGTCACAACCAGGATACAGTAAAGCATAATATAAACAACTATTAGCCATATGTGAGTGGAAATCCATATGTGAGTTTCACATGCATATAAATTTACTTTTATTTGGGATAATTGTTCAAGAGTACATTTTATGGGTTGCTAAGCAGTGTAACATGGTACATAAAATATAGTGTGATACACCACAAACTCTAATCAGGATACTAACATTGGCAGAGTCAAAGTATAGAATATTTCCATCACCAGAAGTCTACTTCACATGTACTTTTTTTTTTCTCTTTCCCTCACTCATTCTTGGTTTCTGGAAACTATTGTTCTCTGTACTTATATTTGTCATTTCAAGAACATCATATATTGGAATCATATAACATGTAACCATTTGGAACTTTTTCTATTTGGCACAGTACTCTTGAGATCAATCCAAACTGTCGCATACATTACTAGTAGTTTTCTTTTTATTGTTGAGTACTATTCCATGGTGCCTCAAAAGAAACGAACTTTATTTTTAGAACACACACACCAAATCACACAGCTCCTCAGGAAAACCTTCAGAGCCCAACTGCCACCACGGGCTTCCCACAAGCCTCTCAACCTCCCCCACTCCTCCTGCTCTTGAGGCTGATTGGCTGGGTCGTGTGGGCAGAGCCAAAAAAAGTTCCCCAATGAGCAGCTCCCTGGTCTGAAAGGGCGGGGAAACAGCCCAATGAGCATCACCGCAGAGGAGCCAATCAGTTGGTAGCTAGAAGTTTGCTGGGGCCGCTGTGAGCCAATCATCAGCTGGCAGCTGGAAGTTTGCTGGCAGCTGGAAGTTTTTGCTGGCAGCTGGAAGTTTGCTGGGGCCCCTTCCGCTGTGGCTCTCAACACCATGGTATGAATATAACACGTTGTTTCACCTTTCACTCATTGAAGGGCACTGGGGCTATTTCCAATTTTGGGCTATATTAAACAAAGGTGCTGTGAAAATCCATATGTGAGTTTCACATGAATATAAATTTACTTTTATTTGGGATAATTGTTCATAAGTACGTTTTATGGGTTGAATAGCAGTTGCAAGTTTAATTTCATAAAGACACTGCCAAACAGTTTTCCCGAGTAGCTTTACTACTTAATATTCCCACAAGCAATGTATGATAATCCAATTTCTCAATATCCTCACTAGCATTTGGTGTTATCATTATTTTGTATTCTAGCCATGCAGATGGTTTGCATTGATATCTAATTGTGGTTTTTACTTGTATATCTTTAACGGCCAACAATGTCAAATATCTTTCCCTTTGCTTGTTCTTCCATCTGTTTATCCTTTTTAGTAAAATATTCTTGTCTTTTGCCCATTTTCTAATTAGAAGTTTTTTTTTTTTTTTTTTTTTTTTTTTTACTGTTGAATTTTCAGAGTCCAGATGTGAGCCCTTTGTTGGATTTGTGTTTTGCAAATATGTTATTCCATTCTATCAGTTTTTTTTCCATACTCTACACAGGGTCTTTCATAGAGCAAAAGTTTTTCATTTTCACAAAGCCCAATTAATATATTATTTTATGGATTGTGCTCTTTGGTGTTCAGTCTCTGCTTTGTACTAGATTCTGAAATTTTTCTCCAACACTTTTTGAAAGTTTTATAGTTTACATTCCACATTTATGTCTGTGCCCCATTTTGAGTTTATTTTTGTAGAAGGTGAGGTTTATGTCAGGGCTTCCTTTCTTTGCTCCAGTACCATTTGTTGAAGGGATGTCTTTCCTCTACTGAATTGCTTTTGCACCTTCATCAAAAATATGTCAGGTATGTCTGTGGACATATTTGTTGGCTACCTGTTCTGCTCCATTGCTCTGTGTCTATTTTTCTTCCAGTACCACAGAATCTTGATGACTATTAGCCATATAAATCTTGAAACTAGGCAGATAAGTAGATTCCTTTCACTTTATTTTTCAGAATTATTTCAGCCACTATAGTTCCTTTACCTTTCCAAACTGTGGAATAGTTTTTCTTATATCTGAAGGCTTGTGGCAGTTTTGATAGGAATGGTTTTAAACCTGTACTTCACAGTGGGGAAACTGATGTTTTTGTATGTGGAATCTTCCAGCCTAGGATTTTGACAAGCTCTCCATTTACTGAAATTCTCTTTGATTTTTTTTTTCATTGGAATTCTGTATATTTCATACTTTTGGCTATATTTTGCTGGATTTATACTTAGCTGATTTTCAAGCAATTGTTAATTATAGTATATTTAATTTTAGTTTTCATATGTCAATTGTTAGTATGAAATAATATAGTTGATTTTTGTATGTTTATTCTGTGTCCTGTCACCTTGCTGAACTCATATATTGGTTCTAGAAGTTCTTTGCTAGATTGCTAGGGATTCTCTCTGTAGACAATCATGCCATCTGAAAATAGGGAGAGTTTTATTTCTTACTGTTCAGTCTGTATTCCTCTATACTTTCTTTTCTTGATTATTCCACATTAGGACATCCAGCACCATGCTGCATAAGAACAGAAAGAGAAAATCTCCTTTCCTTGTCTTGCTACTTATTACGGGGATAGCAGTCACTCTTTACCATTAAGTGTGTGCTAGCTGGAAAGTTTTTGCAGATCATCAAGTAGAGGAAATTCTGTATTCCTATTTTTTTTCGAATTTTTTGCATGAACAATTATTGGCTTCAAATAATTTTATTCATACATTTATATAAGCATGTGATTTTTCTAATTATTGCCCGTTGATATAGTAGATTATATTGATGGATTTTCTAGTATGGTAAATATTTATGTCTATGTTTATTGCCCCTTTTCTTGGACAAGTAGCAGCACAATGCACATGACTTCTTGCCCATTTATTTTGTTACTTCATAGTATATCATGGTGAGCATGTGACAACAATATGGAGAGTTATTCCTCATTTTGTTTTCATTGCTTAAGATAACTATTGTGTGATTGAATCAAAGTTTATTGCACCACTTACTTGTTGACAGCCATATGTGTTCATTCTAGTCTTTTTCTCTTATAAATAATACCATTGTGAAGAACCTTATATTTATATCAACATCTTTTCCTATTTTTACTGTTCTGGGGATTACCAAAGCATATGTTATTTTTGCTACACCTTCATAGCATCTCTTTTGATACTTGTAACTGACATACTGAGAAAGTCTTGGACATTACCATTAGTAAAAACATAACTTGCTCTGACAACTTATTTTTGGTGTAGTCTAGACCAAGTTAAATTATCCCTATAGACTTTAGTTTTTTCATCTCTATCATAAGAGCTAGCCTTAAGTTCTGGGCCTTGTTTTAATTGCTTTTCTTATTTCACAACAATCTAGTGAGGTCATCAATAAAACTCATTTTACGGAAAGTGATTTGAGAGGACATAGAAGAGGTTAAGTAAATAAAGGTCAAAGTCTCGGAGCAAGCGGTGATTTGCCTGTTTGAGAAACTCATCATTTTTCTTTTATTTGCTTTCTGTTGTAAAAAAACAAAATAATACCGCCCACCTCTCATGATGTTGCAAGGATCAAATGAAATAATATGAAAACATTTTTTAAACCATCATATGCAAAGTACTTATTCTTTATTATAATCATTTTACTGTCCTTGGAGGCAGGATTGTGGACGCCAGTATCAATTCTCATCGTGGCATTCAGTAACCTTCCCTTAGAACAATCTCTTGTTTGGCAGTTAAGATCATTTATTTCACAGTGACTCACAAATCACTTTCTTTGTAGAAGTGGACAGGGAACTTCCTAGGCTACTGTCCCTGTCCCACTTCCTAGGGTATTGTCTCTGGGTTGTGATGTCAGTTTCCCAAGGAGCACTATCTCCCCAGAGGCCTTCTCATGGTTATCTGGTAGCCATGTACCCAATACCCTTCCATGAAACTCATATATTTTCAAGGCATCAAAACTATGTGGGTGAAGTTCAGGGTACTCAAGGGAAGAGGAGAAATATAAGTGAGGAGGGCAGAACCGTTTACCACACTGATAGGAATTAGGATTAGAAGAGGTTCCTAAACTCCTGACTTCTCCTGAAGGCACTCGTTCTTTCCCAATAACATACCAAACATTTTTTCTACTCACCCTCAATTAGTCAGACAAAAGAAGGGGAAAGATTACTCTTATTGGAGATAAAGAAAAGCTGGTTAAAGCAGGATTCTAATTAATTCAATATTAATCCTGCATTACATATTGAGAACATCCTGATTGCTCTCCAGATGTTATTTTCAAGTGTAGGAGAAATGACAAACATGGCAATTTAAGCAAGTTGTGGAGGAAAAAATAGGCAAAAGGTTTGTCTAATTAGAACAGTCTGTTATTGTTTTCTGTTTTCAGCTAAGCTCTTTTCAAATGTTAAAATGAAACCTACGCAGCATCAGTTTGGCATTCCACATCTCTCCTCACTACCAGAAGTGCTGCAGATGGCTTGTGAGTAAGACTGTGGCTCATCATGTCCTTCTTTTATGAGTTCAACCTTCCTCCCCATTCACTCCTTTTTTTTTTTTTTTTTTTTTTTTTTTTGCCAAATGGCTTATTTTTGTGGTGGTTATTGAAGAGAACGCAGCAAAAGTAAATCAATACTTTTTTTTTTTCTTTTGATTCTCAGTTCCCCTCTTCTGTGTTGCCTGGCCGCACCCATTGGATGGGTGACAGACACAGTCCAGGCTGGGTAGGTCCAGGGATTTGCAGTTCTACCTCATGGAGATTAAACATCATGACTTATTGTAAATTGTTTAGCTGCCTGGCTCTTTCCTGTTCCCGCTGTGTTCCATGACATTCTGATGGAGCAGAATACACACAAGATGGTGCCACTTGTGTAGTTCCAGAATGTTCCTATGATGGATGGAAATTTGCATTTTTTTAAATACACACAATTTTTCTTATTTTTAAACAAAGGCAATCATCTTCCTGCCAAGATAAATAAGAATCAACTGTATTTTCCAAATACAGTTTTCCAAATAAGAATTGACTGTATTTTCCAAATACAGTTTACTTCTTCCTTATACATGAAGCAGTGTTCCTCGATAAAGCTGCCTATGGTTTTTGTTTTGTTTATCTTTTCTTGGTTGTCATTGTTTATTTTGCTTTCTTTTAGTGAGCATAAAATGAATAATATCTGAAGGGAAATGCCATTTTGAACCTAGAAGTACTTTTAAGTATTTAACAGAGGATAAGATTTGAATACTCATATGGTGCAAGGTCCAATACTTAGGAAACCCACTAGAAGGGAGAGCAAATGGATTCAGCATATGCTGAAGGACCCAAATGGAGAAAGAAATGCGATAGGAAGGAAAATTTGGATTTTGACAGTGTGTTACAGGTAGCACTTGGAATCATTTGAGACCCTGGGAATCACATGGTCTTAGGTACCAGGAGGCAGATGGATGGTGGGAGGGCAGCAAGTGCTAGGCAGGAGTTCTGGTAGGGTATGCAAAGGAGGCACAAGCAGAGTCACAGCCACTCTTGTGCTTTAGGTCCCACCTACTATACAAATATTGAGCATGTTTTTGTTAAAACTCTAAGAACATTTGCCAAATTGCTGCAGATACTAGGAATGGCAGGAAACAGGCCTGCTCCTGGGGATGCTGAGACATGTAAATTTATACAGTTTCACAGAGGGTGTAGGGAAGGTCTGCTGAGTGGAGACAGGTGATCCTAGGACCCCTTAAGTTTTGGGTTTTCTCCAGTGATACCCAAGGGGGAAATCAGAGGAATGGAGATCTGCAGAAGCAGGTAGTACCTCAGCACTCCAGAAATTGTAACATCAGTGTGAATGTGTTCAGTAATGTAATAAAAACCAAAATAGTCTCATTTCCTATTTTCTGTAATCCTAAGAAACACTTATAGAGTAGATATTGGCTATTCCATTTTACAAATGGGGAAACTGGCAATAAGAGAAGCTAATGAATTTGCCCAAAGTCACGGATGTAGGAGGTGGTTGAGCTTGGGTTCAAACTAATTGAAAGTATAATAAGTTTTTCCCCCATCAGTCTTTCATAAGGAGAAAAAGAAAAGACACAGAAGTGCAAATAGTACCCCAGGGTAGGTTGGAAGAACATTGAATATGCTTAAGAGTATTCTTCCCTTTATGAAGCATTTATTCTAAAGGATCAGGAAAAACAAATGTTCTCCATTCATTTCACCAAAGATAAAATTGGAGGAAGTAGATTGTCCAGTCCTGGGGTATGTAAAAATATTCCAGGGGTCACAATGAAGAGGAAATAGAAATGGAGATCTAAAGGACTTAAAAACAGCATACTACAGGGACACAGCTACATCAATGTTTATAGCAGCACAATTCACAATAGCTAAACTGTGAAGCCAACCTAGATGTCCTTCAGTGGATGAATAGATTAAAAACAAATGTGGCATATATACACAATGGAATTTTACTCAGCATTAAAAAAGAACAAAATCATGGCATTTGCAGGTAAATGATGGCATTGGAGAAGATAATGCTAAGTGAAGTTAGCCAATCCCCCCAAAACAAATGCCCAATGTTTTCTCTGATATAAGGAGGTTGACTCATAGTGGGGTAGGGAGGGAGAGCCTGGGAGGATTAGATTAATTCTAGATAGAAGAGGGGTGGGAGGGAAAGGGAGGGGGCAGGGGATTAGCAAGGATGGTGGAATGTGATGGACATCATTATACAAAGTACATGTATGAAGACTTGAGTGTCAACATACTTTATATACAAACAGAGATATGTAAAATTGTGGTATAAATGTGTAATAAGATTTATAATGCAAAAAAACAAAGTACATATATAAAGGCATAAATTGGCATGAACGAACTTTATATACAGAGATACGAAAAATTGTCCTATATGTGTAATAAGAATTGTAATGCATTCTACTGCTGTCATGTATTAAAAAAATAAAGTCAATAAAAGATAAAAGAAAGAAATATTGGGTAGTGAGTAGTCAAATGATTTGATGTAACAAAAGCTAGAAGATTCTAGTGATCTATTTTCCTCACCACAAAATAAAATAATCGAATATTAGAAAATACAAGAGAAAGTGATGCAAAAGAAAGTAAAAACCCACTAAACATAAATAATGGAAACTCAAGTTCTGCATATGAAACACAGTAAAATGTGCACTTTTTATAACATTTAATGGGATAGAAGAAAATAATATTGATTGTCCTTGATGGTAAGAACATCCCTCCATGTGCAGCATTCATGTCCAGATATTAGATGTCAGAAAGGCTAATAAATTAGAGAAAGAAATCATTGTTACTTCTGATGTGTGTTTTGCAATAAAAATATTTAAAAGTAAAAAAAAAGAAAAGAAAAGAAATGGAAGGACCCAAATGGAAAAGGGAATAGGATAGGAAGGAATATTTGGATTTTTGACAGATATAAGAGAGAGTATATCTCATGCCTATCCCGGAAGAGCTCTCTGTGATCTGACAGGAAGAAGGCAGTTTGACATCACCAAGTTGATTTATGACCATATAATAGTGATCTTTTCTTTCCACTAATTGCCATTGACCTTCTAGGTATTAACTAAGGACATTTTAGAGATTGCCATCTGGATGTTGAACTGCAGTTACTTAGTACTCCTGGAAACTAATAGAGATCAGGGGATTTCCACCATACTGAATGGTAGAAGCAGATGTTTCCAATGGGAATAGAAGTCCAAGAGGTCCTCCCTCAGGGATGGAATGACATGAGAATGCATGGTTCAGGCAGAATCACAATTTACTATGAAGACTTACATGATGGCCTTCCTAGAGGAAATATTGTAGCAGCTTCACACAACTGTGTGCTCTAAAAGAGTCTGGAAAAGACAAAGGAGGTTCTAAGAAATATGGCAGGAGAAGTTGGTGTGGAACACCAGCTAACTTGAAATCTCCACACACACACTTCCCTAAGATGGACAGTCTATGAAAACACTAGGATAGCTGCTGGCCCACAAGTAGGCAAAGCTGAGAGCAGGTGTCAGCAAGGAAGATTCCACCAGGGATGGGACATTTTAGGGAAAGGTATAAGAGAAGAGGATCCAGGATAGAAACTCAGGTAAGATGGGAATAGTGTAGGGTCCTACCCAGGGGTTGTGTGTAGTGAGGGATCCCAGAGGGCTTGATTCACTGATGGTATTTTTTTTTAAAGTTTTTGTGAGGTAGAACTTGATTTAAAATTACATATTATTATTATTATTATTTACTTTTAGAAAGAATGAGAAGATGGGAGTGAAACGATTTCTGGCTTTGGGAAGAGATGAAAGACATCTTTACTTAAACCAGTGGAGAAAGATAGAGTACTTGAGTAATGGGATGGCAGGGAGATGAAGATCCCACATTGCTGGAGGGAAATGTCTCACCTAATTCCTGCTAGCAGATCATGGGTTGCTAGAGGTCCTGGGATGACAGATTTGATTTTTTGTTTCAGTGAATTCAGTGGAAGAGAAGAAAGTCAAGACCTGAGAATCAGGAAGATACAGTATAGGGTGCAGTGCTGCAACCACTATTCTGATTCAAGCCCATCACCTTAACATTGAGCTAGAGCATGACTCGGGTATTAACACAACATTTAGGACTACCCCTAAGACTACCCAGCAGAACCCACTGGAAGAGGCATTAGGCTCCATGATGGCCTAGCCTAAGTCCTCAATGGTGTATTGGATGCAGAGGAAGGCCACAGGAAGAGCTGTGAGGGCAGCACACTCAACCAAGTGTCACCCAGGGGAGGGCTGGCAAAGAGGTGACTGAGTCCATGCTGGAGCACTGATGTTCACAGCATGCCTGGATAATGTAGATAATGTAGATGTGCACCACCCAGAACCCAAGAAGTGTTGGCACTCCCCTCCCAGGAGATGAGAAAGAGCAGAAAAAGGTTAAAGAAATCTGAAAGTGAGGATCCAGAGACAAAGCCTCAAGTAGTATCCACAACCATGCTGGCATAAATTGCTATGGTTCTTCTGTAGATTTTAGTGATTTAGTTCTAGGATCCAGAAAGAGATTTGTGATAAATATACAACTGCCAGGATAATGGTGGAGTGCTCACCATATGTGTGCCTGTATGTGTGCACATGCTTGTATGCGTGCACATGCATGTATGCATGAGATAGGGCTGGGGGTGGAAATTTTAACATCTGGAGAAGAATACATATGTGACTCAGCTTCAATGGAGTTTTGTCCTGAAAAATGCATTGTAAGTTGAAAATAAAATAAAAAATGCATCAAAAACCTGTTGCCACTTCCTTCTACTGAATATTCTAGCTTAGCAACATAGCACACTGTAGTGTTGGTTGCTTCACCTGTGTTACTGCGGTTGACAGGTAGCTGTGGCTCACTGTGCTGGCCAGGATTTCAAGAGAGAATCATATTGCATATTTCTAGCCTGGGAAAAGATCAACATTCAACATTTTAAGTACAGTTTCTGCTAAATGCCCATTGCTTTCACATCATTCTAAAGTAGAAAAATCATAAGTTGAATGATAATTTCCCAAGGTCTGTGCTGGAGAGCTGACATGGCAGAGAGGAGAAAGCTATATGTTGCAAGTTTTGAGAGGCCCCCTCACTCTCAGGGAAGTGAGTGAGCAAATAGTGTTCTTCTTTGCAGATCACAGCTTCTACTGAAGTGTAGGAGAACTGCAATAGAGCATGATTCTCCCTGCCAGGTGGCTGGTCCTTGAAAAACTGAAGTTAGAGGCAGAAACACTGGGAGCTTCAACCCATGTCCACAAAGCACCAAGAGAGAGTCAATAGAGAACAGATGGGTTTGTTTCCCTTCTGCAGAGGAAACTTCAGAAAATCTTCACCTCCAGCTCAAGCATAATATGGCGCCAGTTTCTGAAGGAGGGAAGGGAAATCTCAGAGGAGTTTCTCTTATTGAGAGAAGCAATCATAGGGGAAAATAGAAGTGATTATCATCCTGGTGAGCTCCATGGAAATCACAGATGGTTCATTAAAAAAAGGGAGAACCTGTTTTCCCCTTCCTTCTGAACCTACTGAGACTTATGGCCTTTCCTCCTTAGGGTTTTCTTTCAGCAATTCCATCACTCAAGGATTTCAACTTCTATGACTATAGAGCTGCTGTTCAGAGAAAAAGAAGTATGAACAATCCTCTTTTAGCTAAAGACAAGCGGAATGACAGTCCACTATGTTTATGGATAAACACAGGGCCATTTGGCAAGGGCTGGGCATACACAGGGTACCCTCAGGAGCGCTGCCTAATTGGTGCTCCTTTTGAGGAAGGCTGGGCATCTGCTGTGCTTGTTGTTAGGACAGTTGCTGGGGACAGCCTGTATCTCCTGGCACACTGTAGTCCCTTCTACAATATATTTTCCCTTTCTTCTGAGTCAGTGTGAATTTGTGCAAATGTCAGACCCTGAAATCAGACTCAAACCACCAAGATGTGCCTATTTAGAAAGCAAGATATTACAGGAAAAGGTTGTTCTAAACACAGTTCCCAGCTGAGCTGCAATTCTTTCCAGATGCCTACATGCTCGACAGAGGTCCCATATGAGCACTTCTGATTTTAATCCATGGTGTAACCTCAGCTTTCTCTCAGTGTGAACTTTTCTGGGGGCAATTGTGTTTTGTACTAGCACAGAGTGGCCTGGACTGGTGTCTGAACTGGGTCCAGCTTTCCCTTGCTTAGATCCTCACCTGTGAAAAGAGGAAGCTGGGCTGGTCTTGATGGTCTTTAAATAATTTTCACATTGCTGTGCATTGTAAACAATCTTCAGTCTAGACCATTCTGCAAAGGATGCTTTTAACCAGATAGTTCTCAAAGGGAAAATCTGGCCTTCTTTACTCATATCTCTCCAGCATAGAGCGTAGGACCCCGTGTTCTTGGGCTGCTGAGATCCCTGGATGGAGGCTCTGATAGTGGCCACTGGGAAGTTAGGTGTACCAAGGTGACCTGATGTGGAGGTCTATATGTACCAGGTCAGATGTGGAGGTCTATATATACCAGTATAGAAGTGGGATGTTATCTGTATCAGCCAGAATTGTCTCTTGACCATTCACAACAGCAAGGGGGCTGACAAATGCCATTGAGTTGTGTTCTCAGGAGGAAGAGAGATTGGGTTTAGGCATTCAATCTGTATTACCATAGAAACTGAGAGAAGGCTTTGGGTTTGGTAAGAGGATATCACTGGTGATTTGAGTGGGCATTACTTCTAAGGTCTTGTGGGTCAAAGCTGATGGCAGTGACCTGATGGGGGAGAAGTGTGTGATTTAAGTAGATGGGCTTACAAGTGTGAGGGAGGAGGGTCCTATCCATAGTCAGAGGATGAGGACATTATAGGGGGGTACTGACCTGAGCCAGCTTCAGTAAAAGAAGCCTTGGTGCTGTTGAGGGTACAGATCAGAGGAAGCAAGAGGAATGTTTTTGGCTCTTACAACTTGAGTGGAGTTGGTTATGCACTGAAAACAAGCATCTATCTCCCTCTATGAGGGGGCTTGGGGAATCTAGGGCTAGTTCTGGGTTTGCCCTTAAGAAGTCAAGTTAAATATCTGCTACAAAGATGATAATGAGCAGTAGGTCAGCTTCCCAATTGCCTTCTTCATAGAGACTGAACTCTGGAAACCCCATGGACCCAGGTTCAGGGAGCATCACCAGGTGATGGAGCTTCCTTGTGGAAGGAGTACCCTCTAAGACTTTGCCCTTGTTACTCTCCCTTGGGTGGGCAGACACAAAGCTAGATAGTATTAGGCCAGCACTGGAATTGAGACACAGATCAGTGAATTCACAGAAACAGCAAAATCTGAGGATCCATCTGGATTTCGTACAAAATAGAAGTTTCTGCTTTTGAAGATATCCTCCCATGAGTCTGACCCCAGGTTCTATCTGTCTCACATTCCACTATGGGAATAAAATGGTATTGAGTTAAATGAGCTCAGAGTTAAAGGAAGCAACCTTGAAGAACTTCTAGCTACCCTTCATCTCATGCACCTGTCATTCAGGATTTGTAAATCTTTGCTGCTTATCCAACTTCACAGGCAAAATATGGAGGACTGAATATGTTGATAAGATGAGGAGCAGTGACCACATCTATTGGCTGGAAAGTTGGGTGTGCTGGGTTCTGGAAATTATATTTGGTCTATCTCAGTTCTATATTTGAACTGAGAGTTATTTTAGGTCTAGAATAGTTTCCTATGGAAGAAGGAAATCTGATGCCTTGAGAGAATGAGTCTGTTGCCCAGCACCACCAGATCAGGTGGTAGAGCAATCAGAACTCAAACCCAGTTCAGTGGCTTACCACTGCATTCTTCCACCTTTCCATGTTGTCTATTACCTGGTGTGGCTGACCCACATTCAAAGTCCTCAAGGGAAGATGTTGGTCTTAGGAATTTACACAATATCTATGCACAGGACAAAGGTTTTCCTCATAGTTCTTGGGAAGGAACATATGTTCCCTGCATGTATTATTTAATCTTGCCCTTAAGAGAAGGTAAAACAAGGCCCAGGGGCTCATGACTAGCTTGCTGGTCATTCTGGAGTACAGATGTTACCTCAGGTCATATGAAGCCAGAACAACCATCTTTCACTCAGTAATATGCTTTTCTAGCTAAACCTGGGGCTCATACTCCATCACTGCCCACACTCAGCCATGGCATTCCTAAAGCTGGCTTTTCAAGTAATCCCAGTCTCTGCCTCTTCACCCTGCTGCCTCTACAGAGGCTAGATGTTGAGGAGCTTGTATATCAAGCTAAAGGATGAATTATGTATGTGGATGAGGAGAAAGATTTGACTTTGAGAAACAGTAGAGGCAATATGAGCAAAGACTAGAGAAGAGTGAGAGGAAGCAGGGATGGAAGTTAGGAGCCATTGGAGTGAGCACCGAAGAAACACAGGAAGGATTGCTCAAGGGTGGGCTCCAATGTTTGATGCCCAAGTGAATCAGATTTTAACACATTCCTTCCTAAAAATAAAAAAATATATATTTTATTAGTAGCAGTGAAACTCATGATTTTTCTTGACTTATTCTTTAGTCTCAAATTAAAATTTTAAAAATATTTTCATTTTGAACATATTTCTCAAAATCAGTACAGTATTTTATGAAGGAACTAAAATAATAACTCATCACACAAAAAAATCAAGCCTCACATTTCCTAGTTTTTGTTTTGTTGTTTTCATCTTTAAGGACTTTTAAATATTCCATGTGAGCATGTGAGAGATATAGATGACTTAAGGGAAGTAACTAAAATTCTGTTTCCTTAAATGCAAGACCGTGAGAAATTAATGTGTTTGGTATTTCTTCTTAAACTTAAAAGACAAGTGTCCAAGGCTGGAGACACAAGAAGCACCTTAAACAATCTGAAATGATTCCAAATTGTTACACATCCACTCTTGAAATGGACCCAGGTGGCCAAGTCAAGGTAGTTCAAAGGGTAGTTATAGAACTGGAAGCTTCCAAATTACTGTAATATAATATGCAATGGTTATTAAAATATATGTCATTTTAGAATGTACTATTATACATTGGTACATTCATTTCTACATTAGTAGAAATACATTACTAAAATCAGTAGTAACCATAGCAACTGTTTAGCATTTACACTAAGAAAATACTTATGTGGAAAGGAGTGTCTATCACTGATATCTAGAATTATCAGTGACTTTGAGCCATTTCATTCTTGATTCTAAATTCAACATATTCCCTCATAGTCAGCACCAGGTTGTCTATTGCTACTACATGCCTTTGGCTGCCACGGATTGACAAAAGGGTAGGGGTAGAGATGGATAGAGAGGGGTGATTTGGAGAGTTACTTAGGGTTAGATGAATAGGACTTTGTAGTGGCAAAAAAAATTCCCCACCCTCCTGCACCATGTGAAGGTTCACTATTTGATTCTGCTGAAATAAAATGACAACCGACAGAATACAGGAGAAAAGGCATATAATTTTATTATTTGCACATGTGCACGGAAGCCAGACAAACTATGAGACTCAAAGAACAGCCAGATGGCTGAAGTTTTTATACCTTGCAAAAAGAGATTAGAAAAGGGAAAATGATCTGAATAGACACTTCTCAAAAGAAGAAAGACATTGGCCAACAAATATATGAATAAGGGGTCAATATTATCAGCTACCAGAGAAACACAATTCAAAACTAGAGTGAGATACCATCTCACCCCAGTTAGAATAACTGTTATAAAAATCCAAAAAGTAACAAATGCTGGTGAGAAATACTGCAGGTAGGAATGTAAATTAGTACAGTCACTATGGAAAATGTTACTGAGGTTCCTAAAGCAACTAAAAATAGATCTACTACATTATCCAATTACCCCACTTCTAGGTATATATTCAAAGGAATTTAAATTAACATATCAAAGAGATGCCTGCCCTCCAATGTTTACTGCAGCACCATTCACAATAGCTAAGATATGGAATCAATATAGGCACCCTACACCAGTTAAGTGGGTAAAGACAGTGTGATTCAATGGAGTCTATTCAGTCAGAAGAATAAAATCCTGTCACTTGTAGGAAAATGTATGGAAGTGGGATCATTGTGTTAAGTGAAATAAACCACATGCAGAAAGACAAGTATGGGGTGCTCTTTCTCATTTGTGGAAACTAAAAACTCAACCTGAAGGTAGAACATTGATTATTAGAGGTTGGAAAATGTGTGTGGGAGAAGGTGATTAAAGGGTTGTTGGATGTGATCAATGCATGTCATATGCATGTATTGAAATATCCCACTGGACCCCATTAATATGTACAATTAACATATGTTAATAAAAACTAAAATTTTTAAAAAGAGGGAACAGGATGTTGGGGCTCCTGGAGGGTGGTGACCAAAAACAATAAGAGGGTGAAGGAGGAGATGCTCTTTGAACAAAAATCCTCATCTTATTATGCAGCTAAAGTCTCCCAGGTAATGGCCTTGTTCTGTGGCAATCTCCAGGAGCTAAGAGGGTCCATATGATCTTTCCTAGATCCAGATAAGGCAGCTCAGGGGGCTCAGAGAAAGCAGGTTTGCAGCAGCTGTTTACTTCACTAACTAGATGTCTTCTACAGATGCAAACTTTTCCCACAAAAGAGCAGCTTTTCAGAGCTATTTCAGACTGAGCAGCCTCTGAATAGCCACTTGGAGATATGCCCAAGAAGCACACCATGGGATGGTGCAGTTTAATCTCCCACAATTTGGTCATGGCTGAGTGGGTAGTGAAGGATGAGGACAGAAGGAAACCTCATCCTTGTGGAGGGCTGATCATTTGCCAAACACTGCCTAGTTGAGCATGCTTGTCTCAGGGATAACTCAAAGTTCTCCCTCATCATCCATAAGCTGAGATAGTTCCAGAAGGAGAGGGTGGAATTGCTGAGTGTGTGAGATCCACATACATCTTTGGGGGCATATCTGGTTTCCAGCTGGAGCTCAGAGACTTGCGTCAGGGATGAGCAGTCAGAAGTGAGCAGGCAAAAGTGGTCCAGGGAGAGAAATAAGCACAGGGCCCAAGAGCTTAAGGCCAGTGCTCATTATCTGTTCTTTCAAAACCAGCCATTTCCTATCCCAGAACTCTTTCATTCATAAATATCTAAAGACAAATGTGTAAAATTCAGATTATCTCTCCACTCCAGGGTAAAAGTTGGTAATACCTTATCTTCAAAGGGAAAGCCTTAAAAGTATTATCCAAAACCCTCCTAAAGAAGAGATTTGAGATACCTTTGACAAAAGCAAGGCAAGTCTCGGCAGTGGGAGGGTCCCTAATCACATTTCTGCACTGAAAATGAAGACCTCTTCTCTGCTTATCTGCCAAACCATTGTTCTGGGCTT
Source organism: Marmota marmota marmota (assembly GCF_001458135.2). Lineage (NCBI taxonomy): Eukaryota > Metazoa > Chordata > Mammalia > Rodentia > Sciuridae > Marmota > Marmota marmota. The sequence continues at coordinate 10,484,366 of NW_026000000.1, read as the reverse complement.
TTGGGCCAAGTATACTGCACTCTAGAATGTTGGGCCCTTAAGCAAGTGGGCCTGACAGAGGCTACCTTGGGCAGGAATCTGGGTGTGCTCTCGATTTGAGTCTCTCTTCACTAGAATGCAATAACGATAATTTAAAAAAGAAAACCGAGTCATACCACAGAAGAAAAACACAGTTAGCAGGTTGCTGGAAGCTCAGCTTGAGAGATTATAGGAGAAAAAGACTGTAGATCCATATGGAATCAGGATTTCTATTCTTGGCTGCATGTTCGACTCATCCAGCTAGCATTTAAAAAATAATAAGAACAACAAAAACAAAATGAACATGAAGTCTGGGTTCACTCCAGACCAACTCTACCTGATTTCCTCGAATGAGATTTAAGGGTTAGTAATCTTTCACAAATTTCCTAAGTGATCCTAACCTATGGCCTGCATTAAGGTGAGACACCTGTGAATTTCACAGGTGTACTAACTCCTGTACTGAAAAACTTGCAAAGTCCTCTCGAGATTTAAGAACTAAATTGAAGCTTTTTAAAATTAGCCCCAGGGACTCTGGGGTTCCAAGTAAAGAAAGATCCCTGTGTCCTTTCTCCTGATCTCTGGGCTTAGACTCATTCCTCCTCCCTCTAGACCCCTCTCCAGGATAAACCTCATGGCTGAGAATACACTTTCCCAAGCTCAGGGAAGTGGCTTCATTCTAATTTTTCAGCCGCAGGCCAAATATTCCCCTGGAGTGTTCCTTGAATGTCCCATCTAAACTTAAGCATCCAGGAACTGTCACTCCCTTCAAGGTATTTGCTGCATTCCTGTATCATCCTGTTGATTTACCCTTTAGCTTGTTTATTGTCTAGTTCTGGCTTCAAGATTTTAAGCTGTGCACAGGCGTGGATCTTGTCCATCTTTTTCATTGTTGCTGTGCCTAGCAGACTATGTATATGTTTAGGTATTCAACTAACATTTCCCTTGTGAAAGAATGAAAAGCTCCCTAAAACTCTCACCCTGTTCCTCTCCTCCCAGAAAATAGAGGCCAGCAGGCAGGAACCTGCCCAACATCTCATCCCACAGCTCTCCTGTAAAGGGCCCTCACCTGCTACCTTCCCTTCTCAGCAACAATTCGACTCACCTTCCCAAAGCCACTTCCCCTGGGCTTTTACCCTAGCTACTCCTTGCCCTATAAGAAATTGGCTCTCAAAGGGTATCATGCTCCAGAGTCACTCAGAGGAGTTGTTAACATTGCAAGATGCTAAGCTTCCCCTCCTTGCCCACCCTATTTCCCTCTGATTCCGTAGATATGGACTTGGAGCTGAAAACTTGAATTTATACCCACTTCCAGTGTGATGCTGATGCTAATGCTACTTGTCAGGGACTACATTGAGAACATCTACTTTAAGCTATGTAGTTCCACCCAGTGCTTCTCATTAATCTTTTTCCTTTCCCAATCTTCAACTTCTCACTCTCTAGTGGCTCTTTGTTCTTAGCATTTAAGTGTGCGTGTGTGTGTGTGTGTGTGTGTGTGTGTCTTCTTCACTTAGAACATTTAAATCAAATCAAAAATGGGATCCTAATTAGAATAATTATACTCCATGTATGTAATAACATGTCAAAATATACTTTATTGTCATCTATACCTAAAAAGAAGAAATAAAATACATTTTTTAAAAGCAAATAAAACGTAAAATAATCTCTCTGCCCAAGCTGAACTACTACCTTTTCCATCTTTGGAGCTAAGGTCCGCTGAGGACAAACTGCACAGCTTTGCTTGTTGTTCCCTGGAAGGTTCACGGTCGACCAGCTTTAGTGGGGCTTTCACTGTCATCATACACAAATTTTTCAGCTACTTTTTAGTCTCATTTTCTTCTAGGTCTATTTCAAATTTCTCCTACTTCTATAGAAATCCCCACCTTACCTACTAGAGAGTAGGTAAAAGAAAGAGTCTCTGCATGACCTTGAATACTACTTATTAGAGACCATAGAACTGCTCATCACAAGTTCCCCCTGGAACATCTTCTCTCTGTCTCTCCTCTGTTTCTGCTTCCTGCCAGATGGAGACTACATCCTTTCTCTTCTCAAGACAGATGCTCCAGGCTCACATGTCCAGCTTCCTACTCAGTCCTGGAATTATCTGTTTACCAAAGAGGCTAGTATATTTTCATGGGTAATGGTATTTAGAAACCACAATTTCAGGGGGAGGTACCCAGTGCAGCTGTTTTATAATTGTTTCTAGGTCTTTTTAATGGAAAGCAATAGGAAAGATGTAGCTCTTAGTATGTTTATCCTGATATTGCAGATTCAAATTCAAAGCATTAGGTTTATTACTTAAATATTATTGATCTTCCATCTAAATCCAAAACAGGCTAGCATAAATAATCGTTTGATAAATGTTACAATATTCACACATTTACTACAAAATAAAAATACCACCATTACCCCCTAGGATTTCTGAAAGTACTTTAAGAATTATGTTTGCTTTAGTTCCTGCTTCCCTTAAGCTATAATCCACTAGGGATGTTTAGGCAGATGACTGTTTTCAGGTTTCTTGTGGTTATGCTCTCAACCGTACATATTTCAAGAAATCTGTTTCACTTTACTTTATATTTTTAGGGAGCATTTTTGCATTTAATTTTGTTTCTTAATTCTGTAAGATATTTATTCAGCTAAGAAGCTGTAAAACATGGTACATTTAGAGTAATCTAGCATCTATCTTGCTCCCACCCATCTATTCCCTTCCTTCCCCACAAATGACCATTCAAAAATAATTGTCACTTATTTTATTTTTTAATTATTTTAAAATTTGTTCTAATTAGTTATACAAGACAGTGGAATGCATTTTGACACATCATACATAGATGGATTATAGCTTCTCATTCTTCTGGTTGTATATGATATAGAGTTACACTGGTCCTGTAATCATATATGCACACAGGGTAATAATGTCTGATTTATTCTACTTACTATCTTTCCTACCCCTATACCCTTTCCCCTTCCTTCACTCCCCTCTGTCTAATCCAAAATACCTCTATTCTTCCCAAGCCCCCAACCCTCTTATTGTCAATTAACATCTGCATATTAGAGAAAACATTCCACCTTTGGTTCTTTGGGATTATTTCGCTTAGCATGATATTCTCCAGTTCCATCCATTTACTTGCAAATGCCATAATTTCAAATTTCTTTAAGGCTGGGTAATACTCCTTTGTGTGTGTGTGTGTGTGTGTGTGTTTGTGTGTGTGTATCACATTTCTTTATCCAATCATCTGTTGAAGGGCACCTAGGTTGGTTGCATAGTTTAGCTATTGTGAATTGAGCTGCTCTGAATATTGATGTGGCTGCATCACTGTAGTGTGCTGATTTGAAGTCCTTTGGGTACATGCCAAGGAATGGGATAGCAGGGTCAAATGGTGGTTCCATTCCAAATTTCTGAGGAATCCCCATACTGCTTTCCACAGTGGTTGCACCAATTTGCAGTCCCACCAGCAGTGTGGGACTGCAAATCCTTGCCAACATTTATTGTTGCTTGTAAATCTTTATAGTTGCCATTCTGGCTGGAGTGAGATGAAATCTCAGTGTAGTTTTGATTTTCATTTCTCTGCTAGAGATGTTGAATTTTGATTGACTGCTGATTGACTATATTTCTTCTGTGAGGTGTCTGTTGAGTTTCTTAGCCCATTTATTGATTGGGTTATTTGTTTTGGGGGGGTAATTTATTTTTATTCCTTTTTTCTTAATTCTGATAAAATATGTATATGTTGTATACATACATTCATAGCACTGACTTTTCTTATGTATATGGTAACATTGCATACTATTATGTAGATGTATGACAGTTTGTTAAACTATTTCAATATTAATAGACATTTAAGTTGTTTCCAGTTTTGAAGGGAACTTTTCTTATTACAAATAGCAATGTAATGAATATTTCTGTGCATAATCCCTTTTTAAATTTTTGATAGTGCATCATTAGTAGATTCCTGGAAGTTAAATTTCTGGTCAAATACTAAATGCATATGTATTTTTGCTAGAGATTACTAAGTTCCACTCCAAACAATTTGGAACATTTTATATATTTAAAAGTTTCTTAGTCTGCTAAGGTAACATTGCATAATTTATTATTTTTTCATTAGAGGTAAATACTGCTATTACAAAACACTATAGGGAGCTTAAAAAGCAAATAGATATATAAAAATAGATATTATTTTTAATTCTAATTTGTTATATATGGCAGCAGAATGCATCACAATTCATATTACACACATATAGCACAGATTTTTACATTTCTGGTTGTATACAATATTCTGTAAGATATTTATTCAGATATTTATTCACCCTTTGTGTCTTCATACACGTACATAGGGTAATAATATCCATCTCATTCTACCATGTTTTTTACCCTCATTTTTTTTTTTCAGTTCTGCTGGATAGAAGTTAAAATCAAGGTTCAGGCTGATTCAGTTCCTGGTGAGGGGTCTCTTTCTGGCTTACAGTTGTACATGGCAGAGAGAGGAAGAGGAAGCAACCTCTCTAGTGTCTATTCTTATAAGGGCATTAATCCCATCCTAAATGCCCCACATGATCTCATCTAACCTAATTACCTCCCAATGAACCTATCTCCAAATGTCATCATATTGAGGATTAACATTCAACATATGAATTTGGTTTGGGGGGTGGGCGGTCAGACATCCCCTAACACTAGGGATTCATAAAAACGCTTCTTTCTTCAAAGCCTCAGCAACGAAATGTGGGATTTTGCAATGCTTGCTCTTCTCATTTTTATTTCTTTTATTAAAAACAAAGTTGAAGAGCCATTTGAATTTCTTTTTCTATGAATTGTCCTATTCATATCTCTATCCCAAGAGCTCTTTTCTTCTGTTTTGGAAACTGTTTATAAATTAAAGGCACTAACCCTTGTGATATAAGTTGTAGTTTTCAGTTTATCATTTGTCTTCTTGTGTTGTTTATGATTTTCCTACTTTTGACGTACAGCCAGATTATCAGTATTTCCTCCTATTGCTTCTAGATTTTGAATAATTAGTAATTTTTTCTCCACTTCAAAGTTATAAAAGGTTTTCCTGTTTTAGTACTTGTGTTGCAGCTTTGCTTCTTAAGAGAGTTATCCATTCAAACTCTTCATCTCTCAGTTCCTATATATACTGCCCATGTCATCCATGCCGTTTCACATCATTTTTCTGGCTCCTTCTCCCCACCATCCACTGTCAATTTAGAGGTCCCTCCACTTTTGCTTCAGGTACACCTGATCTTGTCACTACCACACATCACAACTCAGATTTGTTTCTCTACTCCTCCTTAAGGGCAAGAGCCTGCTTTGCCTCTTTTAGTCTCTGGTGCCTTTTGCTTTGTTTAGTTTATAGTTAGTGTTCAATAAATGCTTTTGAATGCTTGGATAAATGAATGGGGGTTATTTAGTTATTTATTTGTTGGAAGATTCAGAGAACTTGAAATTCCTTTTTAAATGTGATTTCAATGATTGTAAATTCTATTCCTACGTCTGTCAGACTAGACATTTGACCCTAATTTGGAACACTTACTTCCCTGAACTTATGCCTAAGTATCTCAGATGTAGAATGAGGTCAATAGGCTAGGTGGCACTTCTGAATCCTTAAAAAAAAAAAAAATGATAATCTGGACTTGATGTCAAAGGATCTCAATTCTGACCATCCAGAAGGTGTACTTCTGCTCATACATATGAAAGGTTATAACTTGACTTTCCTATCTGCATCTTTGAAATATTTTCCTTCATGAGTTGGGACAATAAGAACATCTGCTCAGAGCACATCAGGCTTGGGCAAGGAGCAGCTATGCCTGTTTTTTCATTACTTGTGACTTGATTGTCCTCAGCAATAGGACTTTTGTTTTGCACCCTAGTAGACACAGCTGGTGACGACATAACAGCCATGCTGTGGACACATTTACAGGCACTTTTGGGATGTAGATTCCTTTTCTAAATCACCAAATCTAATGTCCTGGCTCATGCCTTGCAGGGAAAAAAAATCTACTTTTGCCAAAGCCTAGCTTAGGAAGCTTGAACTACAATGCTTCAGGGCATGAGAAAATGTTGTGTGAATCAGAACAGCTCATTGGGAATGAGGATTTTCAGGTCAAAGCACATGAAGGAAGAGCATGACCCCTTTTTTCAAAGAGGCCTGTCTTCATCCAAAGAGTAAGCTACCCCCTCTTTTTCCCTTTGCACCTAGAAAGATTGATATACTTGAAGGTTTCCAGGAAGATCGTGATCAATTTCTTCTTGCCTCATTTAGTTGGTATTTATTAATTGACTATATATGATGCTTTTTTTGGTGGGGGAGTAGAAATGCAGTGTGGATAAGATACACTTGGAAGGTTTAGAACAGCGGTTTTTAAACTTGATAGAAATCACCTGGGGAGCTTTAAAATCTTCCAATGCCCAGAATATTCCTGAGACCGAAAGTGAGATAAAATAAGGCAGCATCATTGCACTGGGTAGACTGGTAGTGCATGGTGGCATATCCAGCTAGGTGTGTTGGAAGAAATGATAGATAAGCTGAGATCCAGTAGGTGAGCAGGAGCTGTGGAGATGAAAGTACATGGCTAAGAGGTGAGTGATGGGGTTAGGAGCAAAGAAAGAATGTCCAGCACAAGGAAGCAGCAGCTGAAATTCAGCTATAAGGCAAAAGGGAGAGAAGATTTCCTAGAGCAGATTACTGAGAGGAAGGCGGTGCCACCAAAAGAATTCAGAGAAAAATGGGTGGAAAGGGAATTTGGGAGAGGAAGACAAGTTCCACTGTAGTCCTCTTAAATTTAAAATGTAGAGTCAGATAAAAATATCCAGTAGGAAACTAGATGTACTACTGCAAGAAAAGAGAATGGCTGGAAGAAATAGAAGTAGAAATAGGTTGTAGCAGAGGAGCTATGATTACTCACCTAGTATCCATGCTCCTTCCTTCAGTGACTTTGGAGTCTTCATGTTCATTGCCAGGTTCTAATGGGAGGTGACTGAATCTTGGTGGAGGTATAGATCCTGACATTGTTATAGGTTCATTCTTCTTGCTAGCCATTTGTTTATTTTTAAATTAAATGTCTTATTTTGAGATATCTACAGATTCGTATGCAAATGTTAAAAATAATACAGAAAATTGCTTTATAGTCTTCATCCCATTTCCTCCAATGATATGATCTTGCAAAACCATAAAATAGTATCAAAATTAGGATATTGACATTGACACAATGCAACAATGCAAGCATTTTGGGTCAGTAATCAGAGATTCTCTGTGGTAACCTATTTCTACTTTGATTTCTTCTGTAGCCAGGTTTTTAGCATAACCTGTATTCATGTGTGCGTGCGTGTGTGTGTGTGTGTATGTGTGAGCCTACATGAGTAGGCTCCTGTAACTATCAAGATACTCAAGATATAGAATAGTGCTTCAAGCACAAGGATCTCTCAAATTATTCTTTTATTTAGCCATCACCAACTGAGCTTAGTACCTAGCAAACATTAATATGTTTTATAATTCCATAATTTTTTCCATTTCAAGAATATTATATAAATGGAATCAAACAGTATGCAATCTTTTGTGATTGATTTTTGTTTTGTTATTGTAATTCTCTTGAGAATCACCCAAGCTAACTGTGAGTCAACAGTTCTTTCCTTTTCATTACAGAGTGTTCTTCCACATTGTAAAGGTTAGCTTTATGTGCCAATCTGACTGGGCTACAAGGTGCCCAGACATTTAGTCAAACACTCTTTTTGAGTGGTTTTGTGAGTGTTTTTATTCAAATGAAACTAACATTGAAAGACATAAACCCATTAAAGAAGATCACCTTCCACAATGAGGAAAGACCTTGTCCAAAAAGTTGAGGACCTAAGTAGAACAAAAAGACTGTTTCCCAAGTAAGAGAGAATAATTCCTACCTGATGGTCTTCAAACAGCAACACTGACTTTTTTATGGCCTTCAGATTTGAGCTAAACTATCTGATCTTTCTGGGTCTGGAGCCAGCCAGCCAGCCTTCAGCCTGGAACTGTACCACTGCTGTCCTGGTTCTGTGGCCTTGGTACTAGTGACTAAACCATCACCTCTTCCTTTCTCTCTTCCTCCCTCTTTACTTTATATTGATTATATCCCTCTTTAGAACCTTGATTGACACATAATATATGGGTATACTGCTGTTTAACCATTCTTCCATTGAGGGTCAACAGGGCAGTTTCCAGGTTTTAGCTATTATGAATAAAGCTGCTATGAACATTTATGTACAGATTGTTACAGAATTTAGCATTTATTTCTCAGAGATAAATGCCCAAGATGCAGCTACTGAATCATATGGTGGTTACTAGTTTCGTAAAGAAAAATTTCATTCTCCTTTCCAGAGAAGCTGTATAACTTTACACTCCCACCAGCAATGTATGAAAGAAGCAGTTTCTCTACATATTCGCCAGCATTAGGTGATGTGAGCAGTTGTTATATCAGCCATTAGGATTGGTATATAGTGATATCCCATTTTGATATTTATTAGCATTCCTCTAATGGCTACCACTGTTGAATATCCTTTCATGGACTTGTTTGTTGCCCAAATATCATTTTTGGTGAAATAGATGCTATTTTTTGTTCATTTCCTAATTAGTTTTGAGATTTTTTTTCCATATTTTAGACACCAGTACTTGTCAGACTATTGAAAATATTTTCTCCCAACTGCAGTTTATCGTTGTGTATCCTTAATAGATGATGAGGGGGATCTAGCTGGGAAACCAGAGTGGGGAAGAACAAACATGGCTGGTTTTAAGGATCCACAGCCATGATTTTCGTGCTTAGATCACGTTTTCTGGTTGAACAACGCCTCAGCGTCAGAAGAGCTTATTGCGTGGTTGTGCAAAAGCAGCACATACCCCTGACACTGCTGCTTTGTGTGCTGTGGTCATGGATGATTAGCAACATCTGATTTGGCCTAGAGCCTTGGCCTCTGGCGTCCCAATTGTTGATCATGGAACCACACAAAAGGGGGCTGGAGGGCACTCAGCACCTTCCCTGCAGAGGAGCGGAAATGGAGCTAGAGAAGCTGAGTGACTTGTCCAAGGCCACAGAGCTCAGCCCGAGCCAGGACTGCATTCCTGACATGGACACAAAGTACTTTGCATGGCAGAGCAGTGGCTTTTCCCAGAACAGTGGCCCTGCTGTCACACACTCTGGACAGCTAAGCATGAGCCAGGCTCTAAAATGAGCTACAGATCTCACTTTTTCTCCTGTTTTTTGGAAGGCCAAGGAGAGAGGAAAGTGAGCTCCTGGTGACAGGAAGAGAAGAGGAACAGGGACAGTGGTCTTCTGATTCTAGTATAGACCCCCTCCTAGATTGCACCCCTCTTCCAGGGTGGTTGATTCCACTGATTCTCAAAACTCTGTATATAGACTTCCCATCCCAGGAAGCCATTGCTGACCAACCAGTCTCCTACCTACCAACACTAGATAAAGCCCATCTTTTCTTGGCTCCCACATCTTTTCTGGCTACTTCTGGGCAGTTTCTCTGTGGTCAGACTGATAACCATCAGTCTGAAGGGCAACTTGGAAAACTTCCAGGCACATGGTAGGCACAAGAAGGAAGATGGTGGGATTTTGGAACCTTCTTCCTAACTATATGGTCCCGGGCAACTCTGTATGGCCTTCTGGTTGGCAGTTGTTAATAACTCCACATACCCCATTGGGTTCTGAGTGCAGAGGCCGTTCTGGTTAAGGAGGGCTTCCCATGCTCTCATGACTCCTACCAACAGATCAAAGTCCTGATTACAAGGAAAGGTCACCAGGCAGCCCCTGTGGGCTGTTACTGCTATAAACCCCAGCAGGAGTGACTTTAACATCTGTTCTGATCATTCCCCTGTGACCCTGACTTTCCACAGTCCATTATAATTTTTGTCATTTTGAGTCTTGTGTAGGGACTGCTCTTACTTGGGAACAAGAAATGTCAATAGAAAGTATCCTGGTCTCAGGTTTACCAACATATCTGCTCCTCTCTGTGCTCACCATCATGGTCTGCAGAAAAGTGCTCGGGTGGGACATAAAGCACTTATGGGCTTTGCAGAGGCAGTTCATGTCTGCTACCACTGCAAGGAAGGCATCATGTGCAGAAGTTTGTGGCTATGAATTTCATGTCAGGAACATCTCCATATATTTCTGATATCTCAAAGGGAATAGCTGTTGAGATCTAATGTCTCTTGAAGGACAGGCCCTCCCCACCCATGGCACCTAAATGGATGGAGATAGGACAGTAGGTGTGATACAGGAAAGACATGATTTTTCCCCCTTCTATTCACCAAAGCAAGGTATACTAGTACCAGAAATGTGCTTTAAACTTATTTAATGCAGCAAATCTGTTTTAAAAGCTACAATGCCCTGGGTGTTGGGAGTACAAATAAGATGTGGTTCTAACTTCTATGTAGTTCATGGTCCTTACGTTATCTATTTGCCTAAAATAAGTCCAAAGTTGGTTAATACTATTAAGAGCTGTGTGCAAAGTGCTAATTAAGAAAGAGCCTAAGTTTTGATTGAATGGAAAAAGCAGAGTGTTGAAGGGTTGAAGGATTTAAGACCCTCTCAGTCTATGGAGGGACTGGAGTTCCTACAATGCATATGTTTGGCTTGGTCCTTTCTCTTCTCTCTCAATAATAGCATCTTGGTTTTCTATTAAGGAAATTGTTTCTTTTCTCATCTCTGTACACATGGGCTTTTGCTCCTTCCTTTCCATCTCTCTTGTGCCTCAGATCCAGTAATAACTATATCAGTATAGACAACCCCCTGACTTCTTCAGTGATGGAGTCATGAATACATTGATGTAATGAAATTCAACAATAGCAATTTTGCAAAAATTCTTAGAAAAGAGAAGATATTTGTTGGTTATTGCTGCTAAATCAGTGAGATGAAAATCTGAAACTTCTGATTGTAATCCTGACATCACAGAAAGTGAAAGGAAATTCACGAAGATTTTTTTGAGCGCCTGAATTGAGCAGTGCCTGAAGCCTACATTTTTACATTACTCGAACCAACACATTTCTTTTACAATTAAACCATTTTAAAATATTTTTTTAGTTGCAGATAGACACAATACCTTTATTTTATATGTTTATTTTTATGTGGTGCTGAGGATCAAACCCAGTGCCTCACGCATGCTAGACAAGTGCTCTACCACTGAGCCACAACCCCAGCCCTACAATTAAACCATTTTGATTTAGGGATCTGTCACTCACATAAAAAAGAATACCAACCACGGCAACCTGCTCTAATTCAAAGATATATCACAGAAACATTAATAGCAAGTCTTTTTGGCTGGGAAGATTGGCAAAAAGGGGGCATCTCAAGTAGCATTGTTTTGTGGTCTACAAGAAACAGAGAAGACCCCCTTTATCTTCCCTGCCCTTCAGTTCTCTTTGTTCTATATCAATAACTTTGTTTTTTCTTATGGTTCAAGGAAAACTTTTGAAAAGATGGTTGTCTTTGGCAAAGATCCCCAGGCGCACACCCTGCAAAGGGAAATATATGTTCTGAGTTTGGGGGAGAGATCTTAGAAATGAGAAGCAGGACAATCAATGTGTGTCCTGTGGCACAGCTGAAACAGGGGCCGTGCAGAGCCACACAGGGTGACTGTGGCCAGTGCGGCCCCTGAGAGCTGTCACTGCCTGAAGCATGGGGTCTGAGTCTTTGTCTGCCTGTCCCTTCAACTAAGCAATGGATGTACCCTGTCTGTCCTCTGGATGGAGGCAGATCTGGCCTGGCTGTGGCATCTGGAATCCATTTTTCCAGTAGGAGGAACATGCCAATTCCCAGTCAGTCGCGAGGACTGTAGGGATATGTCTGCAAATTCCGCATCAGGCCCTGGGCAAAAACATTGTTTACAAATGTGACTCCTTTCATCTCCCCAGCTGTCCCGGGAGGTTGGTGTCAGAATAGGAAACACACTTAGATGGGATTTAGGTGCCTTGCCCAAGTCACAGCTGGACAGGGAGCAGAGGCAAGCAAGGGATGTCCTTTCTGAACTCAGAGCTGATGCTTTGCCCTTCTGCCTCCCTGTATGTGATGATGACAGGCATACAGGGTGTGGAGGAATGCCATCAAGGGCTGCCACACACTATGGACCAGGGATGATGACCAGGGGCTTTAGTGACATGGCAACCCTTCCTAGGTCTGGGAGGGTATCAAGGTACAATTGCTCCACTGTGACTGTTGGAAGGTGTCTTGGGATGGTGATGCCCATAGTTTTCTGCCGAGAGATGTGAAGAGAGGCTGAGATGCTAAACAAGTTATCAAGGAGGCTCCTCCGGGAGTCCTATTAACACAGAACACCTGAGATGGTGGTGTTATTCTCCATCCAGTACAGTATCCAGTGCCCTACTTCCCACTGGCAGGACACAAGGGGATCCTGGTTTGCTTTGAGCTCATCCCTAGGGTTCTCCTTTGCAGAGTTGCCAAGTAGAAGAGTTACCAGTCAACAGGCCCTGGGAGGCACTGTGGTCCCAGGGATATGGGCTCAGTTTCCTTCAGCTTCCTAGGTTTGCTTCATTCTCCTCCCTGTCTCCCTGGAAGACACCAGCAAAGAGCCTGGCAGTGCACACAACTCTGCTTGCCCTTGGAACATGTATGGACATGGTCCTTATGGTAGGGAACAAGCTACTTCATATCAGGTCTGGCCCCAGGATGCCTTGAGTGACTTGTGGCCAAAGAATGAGGTTTCTAAATAACCATGCTGTGACACCCAGGTGTTCTTGTGAGAGTTGTAAAAACTGAGCAGGAAGAAAGCACACAGGAGCATGGAAAGGCCAGTGACCACACATGCTTTGAAGGACCTTTTAAGGTAGTGATGGGCACAGCAGCCCAAGGACATGCCAGCCCAGGATCAATTACCCACAAGAATTCTGTCATCATAATGCACAGATTGTGTCCTAATTTCGCTCTGACCACACAGCCAGCCCCCTGGCAGGTAAGCAGCATGAAGCAAATGAAGACAGTCACCAGATAGGGCCAATGGCTCAGCCATGCTCACACAGGGCACACCTGGAGCAGACACAGGTTCTCTGTCTCCCGAGTCTGCTTTTACCTAGTGCTCCCTCAACCCAGCCTGCTCTCAGGGTCAAATCCAAGCTCAGGACCTTTCCCCTTCTGATTCCAACCACCTCCCACCTCTGGTACACCTGTCAGTCACCATCCCACATCCAAAATCATGATGATTTTTCAGGCCTCAGGTCTGTGTGCTGCCATTCTGTGCCTGGATTGGATGTCCCTTTTCACTCTGCTAATTAATACTCCCTCTTCATTCTTAATGACCCAGCCCAATTTACCTCCTTGTAAATTCTTCTCTAACATCCCAGCTGAATGCACTTTTCCCTTCCTGGAAGGCAAACAGCATTTTTGTGTTAATTCTATGTCAGGACATTTCACACTGTGTTATTCAGATGACTATAACAGCTTCTGGACACTACACCAAATCCTCCCCTCATTCCTGGTAATGGGGTTGAAACAAGCCCCCATCAGCACAGGAAGACATAAATAAATGAGAAAAAAAAGTATCCATACATGATAGGGATACTTTGGATCCCGGAAACCATTTGTAAGGTTTGTTAGGGGCAGTGTCCATAGTAACTGCAGAATTAATGGTCTCCATGGAAACTTTTAGAAACACTGAGTAACTGGCTTGAATTCCTGGAGAGAAGAAGACGTCTGCTTTCATCTGGCAAAAATGGAGGCAGGTTCTGTGACTGTGTCTCAAAGTGGTGACAGGGGAGTGTCTGTCCATATGGATACTACAGGAAGATGGTACTAGGCAATCTTGGCTGTCCCTCCCATGATCTGGAGACAGTTGGAGGGAGCTTTGTGATTTCCTTGGGGCTCAGAAGTCAGCAACTTCATGGCCCACACCCTCATTTGGTGGCTTCATGGAGAGTTACAGAGTTACAATCCCATCTTTTTTCTGGTCTGTAAAGATTCGTGTGTCCTGACCTATGTTACTGGATCTACGAGCAAAGACAAAAATATGGGGTGATGTGATTACAAGTATACAGAGAGCCAGAAAGAGCTCTGTGGAACAGTTTAAAAAGGGAACCAGAGCTGAAGCTAGTCACTGGCACCTGAGGTTGGCTCTACTCACACCACTACTCCCAGGCAACGGAACAAGAGAGTTTGTGCTCAGTGACTCCAGGACAGCACTTTAACCACTCTAATATTTATATTTCCCTTTTCCTTATATAAAAAGGAGTACTATTTCACCTAATAATTATACAAATCCCTGCTCTTGTTCATGCCAGGATTGTGAAAGGAGATAATCCATGTGAAATAGGATGCTTTCATAAAAAAGGAAGAGCTCAGCAAATTCTGTAAAGGTGAGTCATTCTTAATAAGAAATGGTAAGGCCATTTGGAATTGCATGCAAGGTTTGGCCTAAATATTAAGTTCTAGAACTCTCTTTTCATAAAACCTCAAAGCAGATGGTAACACAATCTTTTTTTATATAAGCAAGAGAATAACAAAAAAATGATGGAGAAAGCATGGTTGCCCATTCATTGATGAGTGGCCATGAGAAACCTGTAGGCATCTGGTGTCTTCAAACATAAATATAAACTGCTCCTGTGCTTATCCTGTTTAGTAAATTCAATTTTCAAGTAGATTTGATTCAGATGGTGATCATTGATTTGCTTGTCTGATTTAGGTTGTGTGCTTTCCTGTGGTATAAGTGGAGGAGCTGTTAGAAAATAAACTAATCAGTGATAGCCTGTTAAAGTTAAGCAACAATTCTTCAGGGCCATTGGGATAGGTGTTGAGGCATCTACAATGAGGTCTTGCACTGAAGAAGAGAGACTGGGATTAATTCTAAATATACTGTGGGCCTTGGGATTTGTGAACAAGGAGCAGAGTGGGGCTTGGTGGATAGAAAATGAGTTATAAGGGCTCAGGGAGGATTAGATGAACTCTAGATAGGGCAAAGAGGAGGGAAGGGAAGGGAAGGGTCATGGGGGTAGGAAAAAGACATTGGAATAACATGGACACCATTACCCTAAGTACATGTACAAAGACACGAATGGTGTGACTCTACTTTGTATATGACCAGAGAAATGAAAAATTGTGCTCTATATGTGTACTAAGAATTGTAATGCATTCTGCTGACATAGATAACAAATTAGAATTTAAAAAAGAGAAAATGACTCATAGAAGGTGTCAGTGGTAAGGAGGATTCTTGGTAAACTGACCAACCAGGTATCTTGCTGAAGAAATGCCAGAGTGACCAGACATCACCTAGGGGATGGCAAGGGACAAGGAACATGTTCAGATCTTGAGGGGGAGGGTTTCTTGATAAATCTTGATTGTACAACAAGCACATATATGGGCCTAGAAGTTGCATGAGCCAATGTCAGAACCTGCCATCTTGTGGATGCCCTGAGCATGCCAGAGTTCAGCCAGGTTATGAGCAACCCCTTATAATCTAGTTGTAAGGGCAACTGCTGTAAGTGTAGGAATATTGAATAGATTTCAGCATGACATCTTTTTTTAGGAAAAAAATGAGGAAAGTGTTGACAAATTATAGAACTCTTCAGTCACCTTTGTTTATAGACAGAGACCCTGCAAAATGTTCTTGCCTAGCGCTAGGTCCCACACACTCAAAGCTTCCCTGTCTGGCTTCTTGAGTGAGCTTCTCAGACTGACCATCCATGGTTCAGTTGTATGGTGTCAGTTCAAATTCCACCTTGAGGTGTCCTGAGGGAAGGAAAGATCACCCTTATTTCTGAGTTTCCCAATATAAGTACTTAAATACCCTTCTAGAGGCACAGATATCCCAATATGTGTTCAATCAGGACTACAATTTTGGGGGACAATGTTTTTTTTTTTTGTTCCATTTTTTTCTAGCCTTTGTTCTGGATAAAAGACAAAGTCTAACATTCTCCAGTGATTTATTTGGCCTTAAAACTATTCTAATTTGGACGGGAAGATGGCGGCGAGGGGAGTGCATTACCCCCGTGTGCTGCTTCACTGTGTGGGAGTATGACAAGTCAGGAAGGCTAAAGGATATCTTGTTAGGAATTTCCAGCAATAGTGGGGTGCTCCGGAACCTGGAGGAAGGATTTCCATCGCATGAGGAACGGCTACGGGGACTCAAACGCGAGAGGTTTGTCGCACGGAGGGTAACACGGCTTATTCAGCAAATCGCCCCGAGGCTAGAGTCTGCAGCGCGCGCTGGGATAGAGACGCAGGGTTACAGCGCTGCAGTTTCTGCCAGCCGTGCAAGCACCGTACTCAGGGCTGAATTCTGGGTTCAAGACGGGGGAAAGGAAGCGGTCCATCTCGGTTCTCCACACCGGTCAGACCACAGAGGAGGCCAGCAGCCACCATGATGGTAAACTGACGTCACCTGCCCTGTTTTAGACTGACCGCAGCTCATTCAGCCATAGATCAGGTAATTTCAGGCTGCAATTCACCTGCGGCTTGCAGACAGATTGCTAGGGTTCAGCGCCTGGGTGCTTCTTAGAACCTGAGCTTATCGGAGCGAACACCGAGC
>NW_026000000.1:10425001-10466975 GCF_001458135.2 Marmota marmota marmota | reverse complement strand
AGGTGGGAGGGAAAGGGAGAGAGAAGGGAAATTGCATGGTAATAGAAGGAGACCCTCAGGGTTATACAGTGGAGGAGGTAGAGAGAGAGGAGGGGAGGGGAGGGGAGAGGTGGGGAGGGGGGAGGGTGGAGGATGGGAAAGGCAGCGGAGCACAACAGACACTAGGATGGCAATTTGTAAATCAATGGATGTGTAACTGATGTGATTCTGCAATCTGTGTATGGGGTGAAGGTGGGAGTTCATAACCCACTTGAATCAAAGTGTCAAATATGATATGTCAAGAAATTTGTAACGTTTTGAACAACCCACAATAAAAAATTAAAAAAAAAAAAAAACTATTCTAATTTATATAAAACTTGCTATCTTTGACTTGCAAAGATATGCTGGCCTCATTTTAATATCTATGTCTCGGTACATCAGTTGAGAAAAGTGTGCCTACAAATAATAAATCTTTTAGAGATTCATTTTAATATTTTTTTATTCTAAAAAAATTGAGGGCTTCTACATTCCTGACTGTCTTAGATATTGGGACTTCAGCAAATACCCAAACTAGTAAAAGCTCTTAAACTACTCGTTGACAAGTAGATTTTATGCTACAGAGGACAAACAGATCACAGGTAAAATATATAGGGTATCAGAGAAAAAAAAATAAAGCAGAGAAAGTAGCCTGGGAGTGTTCAGAGTAGTGTTTGCTATTTTAGAAAGCATGGTCAAAGAAGGCCTCCTTGAGAAATAGACACTAAATAAAGACCCAGAGGTGAAGGATGGAGTCATGTAAGCACCAGAACACCATCTGGTTTTTCCAGCGGCTCACATTATAATGCTTGCTTTGTGGCCAACATTACTCTTGGCAAATGAGACCCAGAGACACATGAGCTAGAGCTAGAGCCTCTCTTCTCCTGCTGCAAACCCAAAAGACCACAGCTTGTCCTTGGGTGATGATCCTGTGATGGTACCCAGACTGTCCAAAGCATGGTTGATGAGTAACCATGCATGGTGATGATCAGGGAGTATCTTTTAAGTGCTCCAAACTACAAGAGGTTTTCAGGGCAGGGAGAAGGTGTTCGTTCCTACAGCATGACTCAAAAAATTTCAACTATTAAATTTATAGTTTCTTTCATTACCAAATAATACAAGTTTCAAAAATCTCAATTTCTTTCCTAATGTTATTCTAGTCCTCAAAGACCCAAGAGGATCGGGTGGGATCAGAGGTGAGCTGAGTGTTGGGCATGTCTCTGATGAGGCTCAGTACTGGGATGGGGGTCTGATTAGGCAGCATCAAGATTCTTGTACTTAAGGATGGCCTGCTCCAAGTATGCATTCAGGATGAAGACAAGAGCCTAACCCAGGTCTCTGGAGATATCTTCAGTATCTGTGATTGTGTGTAGAACAGCAGGACCTCAGGAATGAAGCAAGATTTCCAGACTGCTCACTTTCTCTGTTAAGTTTTCTCTTCTTTTGTATCATTGATACAAAACATACATTCTGCAGATTTGGAAGAAAGTTAGTTGGGAATTGTTTACTGATGCAAAGATCTCTTATAAAATGAAGAATTCGACTTTTAAAATGTCACCATAGAAATGCTGGTCATAGTAGAGGCTTCAACACTATACTGCGCCTCCAATGTTCAGGGGCAGCTGTGAGGATGGCTTCCTTGACTGGTATCAGGTTCACACTAAAAGGCATGACTTTGCACTTGGGCTCACTCTGCTGCCATGACTCAGCCTGCACACCAGGCTTACTAGAGGAGCTGGCAGCCATCCAGCAGTGAACACACCATATTAGCATCAACATTCTGCCTCCCATGTCTCTGAAGGGTCATTGGGAATCATATTCTCCAGATTTCTCAGAAAGAATCAAGCTGAATTGAGACCCACTTGTCCACAGAGATAAGCACTGGTTGATTTACCCTTGTTTGTCTTTTTCACATTCTTTGCTTCCTCCCCATCTCTGGCCTCTTTTTCATGGGATAATGCCTCAAAAGCATTTCCTATAGCCAAATACTCATCTCAGGATCTGCTTTCAGGGGTATGCAAATAAGATAGTGACCACGTCTATATTATAAGGATGCTCTCTGAAGAAACAAATGTTACAATATTCACACAAGAAAGCTAAGTTCTACTAACATTATTGAGAAATAATAGGCAATAGAGGCCTGTAGGGAAAATCTAGGGACTTCTGATAGCATCCAGCTATATTTCATGATTTTCAAATGTCTACTATAGATGTAAAAAAAACTTAATAAAGATAAAAATAACAACTTGAATGCTACAGCAATAAAATTCATTATTTGCCAGAACCAAGCATGATGTATCCCCAAAATAAAAGGTTAAAATTAATAAATGTAAGAAATAGAATGTAAGTAAAGAAAAAATAGTAATTTAATAAAAATCAGCATCTGTTTTTTCATTTTAAAAATTTCCAGGGGCTGGGGATGTGGCTCAAGTGGTAGCGCACTTGCCTGGCATGCGTGCGGCCCGGGTTCAATCCTTAGCACCACATACAAACAAAGATATTGTGTCTGCTGAAAACTAAAAATACATATTAAAAATTTCTCTCTCTCTCTCTCTTTCTCTCTCTCTCTCTTTAAAAAAATTAAAAATTTCCAAAAAATAAGAAGGAAGTATTTTATTCTTTTGGCCAGGAACTCTAGTAAAATTATACTCTTATAAGTAATTTACTATGTAGTTCTTAAAACAAAAATTAAGAAGGATACCAGGATAGATTTCTATTGGCATTATGATTTTATAATGTCTTGAAAGTAAATGAAATTAAAAAAATAATGATAAGAAATAATTTTGGAAAAGAAAACTCAAGATTTTTAGTTTAATGATGTCATGGAGCTAAACTCAGGATTATTATAAGTCTGATAATAAGTTTAATTAAATGGCCCAAATATAAGCAGTAATTAAATAGAAAATACAATAAAAATGGAGATAAAAATTCCTAAATCTCTAGTGAAAAGTCTGGGGAAGCATGTACAGAATCTAAGTGATAAAAACTAAAAAGGCATGTCTCCAGAGATATAAAAGAGGGCTGGGATAAATGTAGAATTACCAATGATATTTGAATATTATGATGATGGTGGTTCTTTCCAATTCAATTCCCATTTTCATGTAATCCCCATGAAAACACTGATAGAAAACTTTTTGGAGAGAGAAATCCATATAAAGGACTCATGTCTATGATATAGAGCTACAAATGAGAAGGATCAACACTCAGAGGGTCCATACTGTGAGGGCTGAGTATGGTCTCTCTGGGAATAGAGGGGCTTGAGAAACCTCAGCAAGAGCAGCTGTGTGTCCATCAGGGAAGACAGCTGGAGAGCAAAGATGTTGAGACTATGGTGTGAGTCCAGCATCTTGGAATAATAATCAGTCATTGAAAGAAGGGGCAATTCTTTAGATGGAAGAAAGGAAAATGAGACTAGATGCAGGGCTTAGAGTCAGAATGTTGCAAAAGTTCATGTCTGACAGTTGAATTTACTCTTTTGATTTATTCAAGTTATATGTGAGTGTATCTTTGAAAAAAATCTAGATAATATAGACAGAAATAAAGTTTCCTTTTTGATCATATTTTCATGCTAACGTTCTGTCCAGAGATAGTCAATGCTTTTAATCTGATATTTAGCTCTTACTTTTAACCTGTAGACTAACAAAAATAAATATTTTGTGCTGTTTTCCTTTTAAACATATTTACCTAATGAGATAATAATGTGTCTACTCTTCTGTAATTTTTGTTTGTCTTCTTACAAAATGTATTAGGTGTCATTCATTCATACGAGCACATTTAGAACCACCTCTTTACTTACCTGCTGCATGACACTCTGAAGGAGGCATATATCAGAGCCTATTCAGACATTTCCCCATTGATAAGATAAATAATGTTTCCAGCTGTTTGATTTTACAGTGTTGTTAGGAACATTCATGGGTCTGTCTCTGGGTGCAGATGTGTAATTATCTTCTTAAGAGTTAATGGGAGGCTACATTTTTTTTTTCAGGCAAGGAGGAAGTAGCATTCCCTGGGGATGAAAGGAAAATGAGGGAGAGGTGTTGAGTGGAGAAGAGTTGGATCAGTTCTGTGGAGCAGCAGATGAATAACCAAAGAAAGTAGAAGCACTGCTGAGACCATATTCTAGGCTAGTCCACATCAAAGCACAGTGTCTGGGCAAAGGGGCCTGGTGGTCATAGATTCTGACTATAACTGGTCTATAGTCCTGCATTCAGCTCTTCTGAGCATCATAGGGGACCTTTCATCCTTCCCAGGACTACATGCCATCTCATTTCTTTCTCCAGGCAGGCAGACCAGTGCTTTAGGGTAGTGGTTCTTCAAGTGTGGTTCATGGGCCAGCAATGCTGGAATCCCCAAGGAACTTGTTGGAAGTGCACATTCTTCAGTCCCAACCAGACCTGCTGATTCAGAGTCTAAATGTTACCTACTGCATACCACATATCTTTTAATGAGCCCTCTAGGTGATTAATATGCACACCATAGTCAGAATTACTGGCTCCGATATATACCAATTAAAGCCAGCAATACACCACTGTAGACATTGTGATTATTTTTTTCTCAAGATGCCTTTTCCCAACCTTTTTATTATTTTTTTTCTGTGTTTTGCTATTTAGGGTTTAAAAAATATTGCTCAATACATGTCCTCAATTTCAACACAAAATTTTTGATCAGAGATCATTATCCCTAGTTGGAGATCCAGGAAGTTAAGCAGCTTCCCAGATGTCATAGTTCATCTGGAGGTTCAGGGCTGCATCTACATCCTGGTAGAGGGTCCCAAATCTCAATACAGCATCTAGGATTGCTGTCCCCAGCCACACCTAGTGCTTATAGACCAATCATCCTGTCCTTCCTACACAGACCTGGCTGAGTTACAATGATAAAGATAGTAATATCTTTCTGCACTGTGAAATTGCAAAGAAAAACTTTCTTCTACTGTGTCTCAGCTCTTGGAGTAACAGGCCAGGGCCTTGAGATCTGGATCATGTCTATTTCCAGGGTACAAGGACAGTGACCATGTATCCACTACCCAAATGTCCCAGGATCATCAGGTTGGACATACAACCCTGAGAGGTGTCCCTTGGCTCTTTAGATTCTTGAGTAAGCCTCCTGGCATGGCAAGTCTGAGGAGGGGACCATTTTACATAGAACCTCTGGTTCTCTCAACAATTCATGCCCATTCTGCTTATGCATACTTAGAAGGCTTGTTCCATTCTAACTCTGCACAAGGACAGGGGATTCACTGGCATGGTGGACCACTCTGTTTTTCTCCTGCCATGCATTCTCATCCAGCTGTAGATTCTTTTTCCACACAGTTCTGGGATTCCAGGTGGAGGACTAATAGCCCTCACTGCTCTGTGTTTCCTGCTAGACACAGAACATGGCTCCTGGGCACTTATCATAATAAGAATCCTGTTGTTCTTATTCATGTTCTTGGGGTGAGGAGCACAGGTGGGCTGCTGGAACATCAGGTAGATTATGTCATCTGCAGATCAATCTTGCTGGGCTGTGGTAAGGGTGGTGGGTGGATGCTGTTGAGGTGTCTCTGGGAGGTTGTTTCCTTAGGAAGCTGTAACTGCAGAGCAGGGCTTCTGGAAGTGGTTTCAGTCTCTCTGTGAAGTCTGCTAATCCCTAGGCGAACATTTTTCTGGTGCTGTTGCTCAGCATTGCTTCGGAGTGACAGACTTGGCCAGCAGCTAGAGATAAGCAGGTAACAAATCACCTGCTGTAAGAATACATACAAGAAGGGGGTGAGAGGAAAAGGGAGAACAAGGAAGGGGAGGTTGAAGGAGGGGGAAAAGAAAATTCATCATTGTCTTATAAAAACACACTTAGTGACATAGCAGAGGTTGAGATTTGAATTTGGGAGGTGACACCAAGAAATGGATCCAAGATTGGTAAATTTCCAGTGTCTATGCAGCATGGAGAACTGCTACAGGCCAAAGGATGTGAGATAACTGGGTGTGTCTTGGGGGGAGGCAGGTCAGGCTATTAATTGTCAGGAATATAAAAGCATCCAAATCCTCAGACCACTGGCACAGGAAAACCCCAGGCAGGTGTCTCTCCAGGCCTAGACTTTTTGCAGACAGAGGATCTTCTGTTTTTCAGACAAGTGAACCTATCTGCGTAGACTGACCTATCCAGATATATGAGATGGAGTGCACATGATGGTGGCACTGAGGGATGGTGGCATAAAGAACATAGGTCCAGCCAGGTGTCATGGCGCATACTTGTAATCCAGCAACTTGCAAGGCTGAGTCAGGAAGATCATAAGTTCAAAGCCAGCCTCAGCAATTTAGTGTGGCCCTAAGCAACTTAGCAAGACCCTGTCTCAGAAGTAAAAAAATGAAAAGGGCTGGTGATATGGCTCAACGGTAAAGTACTTCTGGGTTCAATACCAGGTGCCCAAAAAATATTTTAAAAAAGAACATAGATCAGGGACTTTACAGGTAGAGACTGATGATTATTACATGTGCCTCTGGTACAGCTAACAGAGGCCTGGTATTCCTGTCGTCAGATTGCTGCCTTTGTTCCCACAACAAGGCCCAACATCTACATTGTTCTTTGTGAAAAATAATAATTCTTAATGTTCAAATATTGAAAAAGGAAAACAAAGGGCAGGAGATGTTCCACAGCTAGGAAAATAGATTCTAAAGTTCTTGAAACAGCTTCAAACTGGATCCGGCTTGAAGTTGACTGGAAAAGGTAGTTTGCAGGAATAGTGTGCATTTGGTAATAGATTATAAATTTTAATTAAAAAAGAAGAACAATGAAAAGAAGAATTTGCCATTGGGATGCAATTTAAAATATTTATACAGATTCGTTTAAGCAATTGCTTTGGTGCAGCCCAAAGATCCTGATGCATCCTTTGCTAATGGAAGATGGAGAGGGGAGACTCTTTTGACTCCTGACTGGCTTCCAGAGCTACCCAGGCATTTCAAATGTGCTAATGTTTTTTTTTAAAGAGATAAATCTGGGTGGTCTGGAGGGGAAGTTAAGCCCTAGTTTACACAACTCTCCAGAGGGCAAGCAGCTCTGCTACCCTTGCTTCTACTTCCCCCGCCTCCTTGGCAATTCCATTACAGGCACTTTGTTACTTCTCAGATTTTCTCCAGACCTTGGAGGTGGTTCTCCTGGTAGACTTGAGTTATTTTTTTTCTTGTAGGTAAGCTTAAACCTTGAACTCAATTACCCATAGAATACCAATGATTTAAACTGGGCAGCTGTTGGAGTGACTAGGACCTGAAAAAACAGAGTCCTGGAGACGGCCCATTGACACTGATCAAATAGCAAAAGCACAGATGCCATCCCTGAGCGGCAGGAGCAATGATCCAACCCTGGACACAACCTCCAGCCAGCGCATTTCCTTGGGAGGAGCTCTGGGGTTAGCGTTAAAGCTTAGGCAGGATAGCTGTTGTCACCAGACCAACTCTGGGACTCTTGTTTATTTTGGTTCCTGCGTTTCAATTAAAACATAATGCATTGTCCCATTCTTTTAGTTTGTTTAATTGTGAGATTAGGGGCTATCATAAAACCTTCATTGCTCTCATATTTCTTTTTGGCAGGGTACAGAAAAGTTAATTTGGGATTAGCTCCAGAAGCATTTTGACCAAGCCTTCCCAACATTTATCATTCCAAAGGCACTGACAGTGCTAATGAATGTCTGGAGTTGTGTATCATTTTATAAACATATGGTGCCCCCAAGGTGGTGCCAATTAAATTCCCAATAAAGGATTAATGAGAACCCATCTGAAAGAGAGGCAGTGACCCCTTTTGACAATTTACCAAGTCTTGGCCTGAACTCAGCAAGGCTGTATAGCTTGTGAGGAGGAATCTGCTCCTTTCTGCCCATCCCCCACATGATCCAAGACTTGTGCAAGGGCTTCACCCCATGGTAATATTTATCTTAGCTGAGGCTAAGGATTGGAGTCAGTCTTGATGACCTGGTATGCACTAACCCGCGTAGCCATGAAGGAACGCTCGCGATCAAACACAGTCCTGGTGCTGGAAGGGGTAAGGAGTTGTTACTGTCTGCTCAGAGAAGGGAGAGGAAAGATCAGGTAAACACAGGTCAGATTGTTAAGTAAGATCAGCTGAGCAGGTTCATTCTCCAGAGAGATATGTTAAATCTGCCTTTAATGATCAGTGAGACAAACGGTAGGGTAGGCAGCTGCAGATCTGTCACTCCACTAACTCAGGGAGAGGGGCAGCCCTGAGGAGCTGTGTGTGTAGACTGTTTATTTTCAAATTTGGATTTATGCCTTGCTATTTATTTGTAGTTCTTCCCTGTGAAAACAGTGGTCTCCGACTTTGTGGCCCCATTCAGGCACCAAAGGACAAACAGCAAGGGTATCTTGAAGGCTCTTGTCATTGAAGACTAGGGGACGGTCAGCCAACTGCCAACCTCTGTGAGAAGTTTTCTCCTAAAATAAATCAACACGGTGAGGTCAGGCAGCATGTTTGGCAGGCTGTTTTCTTTTTCATTCAGAAACAAAGCAAACTTCACAGATTTCACAAATTTAATTAATAATGAATTTATTTTTACAAGCATTTTTGTTAGGATGCTGGAAGAGGTTCCTTCAAGAACTTCTTACCAGATACCAACTCAAACTGGAACCTGCTATGTGCAATTACAGCGTGGCCAATTTGAATTGATAGGATCCATGAGCCAAATGTTGAGTGAGACACCACCAGGCTGTCTCAATCTCTGCCTTATAATTTACTTTCACTTTCACTCTGCAACCAGAAAACTGTTGTTTCCTGTGCTTTCTTCTCATGAAAGGAGTTTTGATATGTGTTGGGGTTGACTCTTATGGGGCTATCAGAGGGTGATAAGCAAAAGCAGAGAGCTAAAGTTCCCATCACCCTCTAAGACAGTAACAACTGTAGGTCCCAATCTTAACATCGCTTTATCTTTCTCCTCCTAAGGAAAATCGCATCATATCCTACCAGAAAAGGTGCTAAAGGACATGCTACCTTGGTTTAGGAGAGAAAGAGGGAAGTTGGAAGAGAAAGAGAGAAAGGAGGGAAGAAAAGAGGGAAGAAGGGAGATTCTTCCCTTGACCTTCATATCTTTTTCATATTAATTTAGTTATATAAGATATATGTTGTATATAAAGTATGTTCACACCAATTTACATGTACTTTGGGGTTTTTTTTGCATTACAAGCCTTATTACACATATATACCACGATTTTCATATCTCTGTTTGTATATAAAATAGGTTGACACCCAATTCGTGTCTTCATACATGTACTTTGGATGATGATGTCCATCACATTCCACTATCCTTGCTAATCCCCTGCTCCCTCCCTTACCCTCCCACCCCTCTGCCCTATCTAGAATTCATCTATTCCTCCCATGTTCCCCTCCCTACCCCACTATCAGTCAGCCTCCTTATATCAGAGAAAACATTCAGCATTTATTTTTTTGGGATTGGCTAACTTCACTTAGCATTATCTTCTCTAAGACATCCATTTACCTGAAAATGCCATGATTTTATTCTCTTTTATTGCTGAGTAAAATTCCACTGTGTATATATGTACCACATATTTTTTTATCCATTCATCCACTGAAGGACATCTAGGTTGGCTCAACAGTTTAGCTATTGTGAATTGTGCTGCTATAAACATTGTGCTCTATATGTGTAATAAGAATTGTAATGCATTCCACTGTCATGTATTTAAAAAAAATAAAATAAATTTAAAAAATAAAGTAAAAAAAGATGTATGTTGGACATTTTCATAAAAATGAAAAGGATAGCCATAAGATAATTTTTACTTCTACTACCCATGTCTCTTCTGACTTTCCTAGCAGTTGAAGCCATGGCTGTTTGTCCTTGAATTTGGACAGCAGACATAGCACAGCATCTCCAGGATTTGTATTATAGACAGAGTGTCGGTTTGCAAAAAGGGGGCCCTGGGCTGCTTGGTTGTGTGCCCTTCCTTTGGGTTCTGAGATCTCCCAGAATAAAGGTTTACTTCCTCCCAGGACCATTACTCATGGCATCTTTAGTACAGTCTTATGAATTTGTTACTTGCTTATAGATTTTCATTCCTTTCATAAAGCTGCCAGCATATGCAGTGTGTCAGTACCATAAAACTCTGGGAAAAGGTTTGAAAGAAAAATAGTACGTGTGGTTTCATCCTAGAACTTTGATTCATAGATGAGTATTAAAGAAACATTTATGATCTTCTAGGATCCTTCTAATATTCACATTTTTGCAGGTGTGGAAAACGAGGCCAACATATTAGAAATGCATATCTACGTTTCATGAATGTTGCATGACTACCAATCATTCTTGCATTTTGTTTCCATAAATAATAACTTCATATAATGATAATGCACATAATCCTCAGAATCTAGTAAGAGTCCCAATCTACAGGCATGTGACATTTCTAAAACAATGATGAGGATTATGGTGAGTGCTGAAGGACAGAGTCTGTCTGACATAGTGGACATTCAGCTCAATGTCAGCCTTCCCTTGCTTCTTCCTTTGACACTCAATAAAAGATGATCTCCCACAAAGAGATGTTATTCCTTTTAGGAGTCAGATGATATTTTAATAAGATTAGATGGTCATATGGGTTTTTATTTTTCAGTGCTGGGGATCAAACCCAGGGCTTCACACATGCTAAGCATGAGTTCTACCACTTAGATGGTATGACATCTGAGACACAGAAATTCTCAGACTTTGTCCCAAAGCACATCAGTGCCTCTCTTTGAAATTCTGAAGAGCACTATACATTCAAGGATTTACCAGCTAGTAGCATGTAGGTTGTTAAACTCCCATGCAAGATTGTCTGGACAAAATTGAATCAGAGCCAATGGCACAACATCCTCTTCCTCTTTATGCCAAATTGGGTCCTCAGCTACCCAGTGAGTGCAAATCCTTGAGAATCCCATGAGAAGAAGGAGGGTGCGTGAGAGGAGAGTGAGAAGAGTTCTAGATAATGACATGTGGGCTGTAAAGGGTTATTAGGACCTGCAGGGAGAGGAAAACAGCAGCATAAAGCAGTTGAAAAGAAGAAAAAGAAGGGAGGTAAGACCATGTCCATGGCGACAGGATGTATATGGCAAGTAAGGGCATAAAATCTGCTCTGACATTCAGCTCTCCAAAAAGATCATGAGGCAGAATCAAGATGAGAGACTCGGGAACAGACCGTTGGATTCTAATTGAAAGCAGGTTCACCTTTCTGCATAAACTTGTTTTTAAAAAGTTAGCATGTATTGCTCATGAAAGGCAAATGGGAAAAGCATGGTGTTCCTCTTCCTTCCAAAGGTAGCCTTGGGAAAACACGTTTTGTCAGCAGGCTTCTTTTTAACTTGTCTCAGTCATCCAAGGTCTCTCCTCTGCCTTTGCTGAGTGGAAGTTCTCACCTTCTTAGATTGCTCTCTCTCTCTCTCTCTGTCTCTCTCACACACACACACACA
Organism: Marmota marmota marmota; assembly: GCF_001458135.2. Taxonomy (NCBI): domain Eukaryota; kingdom Metazoa; phylum Chordata; class Mammalia; order Rodentia; family Sciuridae; genus Marmota; species Marmota marmota. The sequence continues at coordinate 10,455,533 of NW_026000000.1, read as the reverse complement.
CACACACACACACGCACGCACACACACACACGCACACACTCCTCCATGGAAAGGGAAATGTAGCAATTGATACCAGATGTGCACATGTGCCACAGGATGGATGTGTTGGGGATACTTGCTTGTCTTGGCACACCTCATGACACAGCTGCTGCCCTCTCCATATTGGTCATCTGCAACTCAGTGACAGTAGAGTGGTCCTGCATAGTCAGCCTTGTCTTGATCTGATGGAGTTTTGTGCTCAATTACATACTTGAATTGTACTATCAGTTGACTATGCTCCTTCTAGGACAGTGTATTAAAAAAGAATGCTTTCGAATACTGTTCTAGAAGGAAGGAATGAACATTAAATTGTGGGAAAAATAGATGGTAATAATTAGGAAATATAAACTTAGTCCTTTCATCTCAGAAATTGGTAACTAATTTGTTCCTGACCCTCATCCACACACACACATACACATACACATGTGTGTATGTGTATGTGTGTGTGTGTGTGTATTTGGAAATATAAAGCTGTCTTTGGAAAAACATTGGCAATGGGCATGTGGAAATGGAATTGAAGAAATGAGTTAAGTAAGTAGAGTAATTGACTTCTCAGACACGGAAAGAACGGAGAGATCACTTTGTATGGCCATCTTTTTTCTCCTCTTCCCCAATGAACCAATGAAGACGTAGAGGTTCAAAATTGAAATAATGAAAATGATATTTTAAAACTTATTGGAGTTCATGCCTAGAATCAGGGAAATACATTACAAATAAAATGTGATAGATAAAAAAGCATACCCGACACTTCTATTTTTGAGAAACTGCCATGTTTGTCTCCTTGTAAGGTTTAAGTATCTAATTTTCAAATTTTACTCCTAGTTTTTTTACTGAGTAATTCTATGACTCTGCAAAAATTTTATATTCATCTTGCCTTTGTCATTAGTATATGAAAATTTATTCATTGTTATTTTTAGTATTGTAATTATGGTGTCATTTTCTTTCTAAAAATATTATTTATTATAGTGAAAAATTGAAAATAACCTGAATTCCTGTCAATGGAAGATTAGAAGTATGATTAAGTGCTCAACCCTATTTGTGCATTTGGTTGTTTCTGCTCTTTCTTCTTAGATGGGGTAGAACATGTTTCTTTCAATGCACAAAGGGAACTAATCTAATATTTTATTTATTGGGTACATCCCAATAAATACATTTGTGTGTGTGTATGTGTGTATGTGTATATGTATATATCCATGTTCCTACCTCCTAAACCAAGATATGAACATTTATGTGTCCTCAAAGTTTACCATGTACATATTTCAATCCATGCATCTCTTTCTTCAGAGATACTTATTTCAACCTCAGTCACCGTTGTTTAATTTTGTTTGTTATGAAGCATCATATAAGTAAGCCCACAAAGTATGTACATCATTGCGCCTAGCTCCATTTGCTCAATATAACATCTGTGAGAGTCATTCATATGTTGCATGTAGTAGTAATAAATTTTGGGTCATTTCCAGGTTTGGGTTATTATTTATATATAGCTGTTGTGAACATTCTTGCTGAGGTTTTGATTGACATATACAATAATTTCTCTTGGGCTATTTACTTTCAACCTATCTGTCTCATATATTTAAAGCCTGTGTACTAGTCAACTTCCCATCACTATAACCAAAATACCTGACAAAAACAACTTAAAGGAGGAAAAGTTTAGTTTGGCTCAAGGTTTCAAAGGTCTTGGTCTACAATTGGTTGACTCTATTGATGTGAGTGTGAGATGAGGCAGAATATCAGGGTAGAAGGGAAAGCTAGAAGAAAACTACTGAGTTTATAGCACCTATGGGGGGAGAAAAGGAGAGAGAAGGAGATAGAGAGACCCTGAGAGAAGAGGAGCCTTCCAGGGTATGCCTCCAGTGACCTACTTCCTCCAGATAGATCTCAACTCCCTTTGGTTCATCCAGTTATCAATTGATTAATTCATTAAATGATTTTTTCCCACTGCACTGATGACAAAGCACTTATAATTCATTCATTGTCTACAAGCCCCATCTCTGAATCTTGCTGCATTAGAAACATGAGCCTTTTGGAGGACATTATACATCCAAACCATAATAGTGTCTCATAATTTTTCAGTCCAGTTCAACAGTCTCAGTCTTTTAATTAAAGGATTTATATAATTTACATTTAGTACCATCATATATATAATTGGGTTTAGATATTTAATTTTCTCATTTGTTTTCTAATTATTATCAAAATTTTTTTGTATCCGACTTTGCAGACTTCTTTTAGATTAATCAAGGTTTTTTTTTTTGTATCACTTGTATAGGATCTTTAGTTATTTATTTGTTGTATTACTGTCTTAGTGATTATCATAAAGATTTCAATATTCATCCTTGAATAGTATACTTTAAATTGATATATTTAATTGTCTCAAAATAATGAAAAACTTCTCAAGTATTACTTGAACTTTTCCTACCATGTTTTGTGCTATTGTTGTCATATATTTTACTTCACAAATATTATAAAACCCACAAGATATTGTTATTATTATTATTGCTTTAACTAGCCAATATTCTGTCATATTTATCCACACTTTTCCTGTTTCTGTTACTCTTTCTCCCTTTTAGCAGATCTGAGCTAAAAGAAAATCATCTGTGATTATTTTTCTTTAGACTGAAGAATTCTACCTTTAGTAAGGATTTCATGTCAAAATTTTTCTAGATTTTTTTCACATAAAAATACTTTTATCTATTCTTCATTTTGGAGCATATTTTCACTGAATTTAAATCTCTTAGTTGATGGTGGTCACCTCACACAAACAGAAAACTAAGTTCATAGCAGCTTGTAAGGATACACACCCTGTATTCTTTGAAAGGTCTTATGATTTAAATACATTTGCTTGAAGAGTTATTTGTCAATCTGGATATTGGCTTTGGCTTTGTGTGGGAAATAAATGAATCTCTTCTCTTGGCTATGTAAATTTTTATTTTCTGTATCCGTGGTTTCAGAAATCCAACTAATTTTTTTTTGAAACTGCCTAAACTTTGTTCAACATCTTAAATCTGCAGTTTGATACCTTACATAAAAATTTGAAAACCTTGTGCCATTGCCTCTTATTTTTGCCCATTCTTTTTTTCCTTCTGAATTCCAATTAAACACACATTAGATCATCTGGTAGTTTTCCTAATGTTGCTTATACTCTCTTCTGTATTTCTGACATTTCTTTCAATGTGTTAGTTTGAATGTTTTCTTCCTTCTGTGTTTTCAGTTTGGGATGATTTATTTGAGCTCACTAATTCAGTCTTCTACTATGTCCAGTCTCAAGCTAGATATTGTGTTTTGAATTTCTATAATGATAATTTGGTTCTCTTATATATTACAATGATACTCTGTTTCTGTCCATCTTTTCTTTTCCTTATATATTTATAATAACTATTTTATGTAGCTATTTATAATAGTCCTTATCTGCTAACTTCAACATTTGAATAATAATTAGATCTGCTTCTGTTTTCTGATCTTCTTTATGATTTTGTTAAGAGTATAAATAATATTTCCTTCTACTTTTTAAAATATCCTTTAAAAATATTCCAGAAATTGTATTGAAGACAATTTTCAAGACCAAAATTGACATTGTTTTCCTCAGAATGTTCATTCTTTCCTTGGTTGGGTAGATAGTATAAAGAACTGATTACTTTAGTCTGATCAGAGTTTGAACTGTGTTGGACTAAAGCTGAAGTTTTAGTTAGAATAGGTCAACTTCCATTTTATTTTTTGTAAACCTGATTGGAGTTTATTCATCCATTCCAACTGCACATTTTAATAATAAACATAGGGGTTTATTTCTCCATTGTCAATTGAGCTTATTGATTACTTTTTTTAAAAAAAGAGAGAGAGAGTGAGAACTTTTTAATATCTATTTTTTAGTTTTCGGCGGACACAACATCTTTGTTTGTATGTGGTGCTGAGGATCGAACCCGGGCCGCATACATGCCAGGTGAGCGCGCTACCGCTTGAGCCACATCCCCAGCCCCTTGATTACTTTTTCAATCTAAGGATAGAAAAAGTAAGGCAGTATCACATGGTCTTGATATCTGTAGCTTTAAAATAAGTTTAGAAATTAAGATGTGATAGTGCCCCAATTTTTCTTTCAAAATTATTTTTGGATATTCTAGATATTTTCATACCCATTTGAATTTCAGTATCTGATTGTAAATTTATGCAAAACAAACTTCTTGAATTTTGGTATTGGTTGCTTAGACATCAATATGCAAACTATCATCCTAAAAATATTGACTCTTACAATAAACGAAGTTGGAATTTCTCTTCATTTACTTAGTTCTTCTATAATTTCTCTTTAAAATGTGTTGCAGTTTTCAATGAACAAGTATTATGTAATTTATTTTGTCAAGTTGATTCTTAAATATTTTGTTCTGTTTGATGCTACCATGAGTAATTATATTTTTAATTTCATATTTGGATTTTTCTTAGTCATTTATTATTGAAATAATAACAAACTTACAATAAAAAGAAATGCAGTTAATTTTGTGCATCAATTTTGTATCTTTCATTTGTGTTTCCTTATGATAGTACAGTTCTATCAGCATTTTTGATGAATTCCTTAGAGTTTTCTATATGCAGGAACATGTAATTCATTAATAAGAAAAGTATTGTTTCTTCCTTTCCAATATGAATGTCTTCTGTTTCTTTTCTTTGTGTAATTGCCTTGTTTAGCACTCAAGTACAATACTAAATAGGAGTGTTCAGAGTAACCATTCTTTCCATATTCCTGATTTTAGGGGAAATTCTTTTAGTCTTTTATCATTAAGAGTAATGTTCTCTTTTGTTGTTGTTTTTCTTCTTCTTCTTCTTTTTTTAAATAAATTCCCTTTTACAGTTTAAGAAAGTTTCCTTCTATTCCAAGTTTGTTTTGAGTTTGATCTCGAAATGAGTGTTGGATGCTCGTAAATGCTTTTTCTTCTGTGTTTATTGAGATAGTCATGTGGGATGTTTATTTCATCTTATTAATATGCTTTATAATATTATTTTTTTGGATGATGTATCAATCTTGCCTTCATGGGATAAATCTTTTTTTTTTTTTGTGGGTACCAGGGATTGAACTCAGGAGCACTCGACCACTGAGCCACATCCCCAGCCCTATTTTATATTTTATTTAGAGACAGGGTCTCACTGAGTTGTTCAGCACTTCACTTTTGCTGAGGCTGGCTTTGAACTCACAATCCTCCTGTTTCAGTCTCCCAGGCACTGGGATTACATGTGTGCCTCACCGCATCCAGCTAAATCTTTCTTGAACCTGTTGTGTAATCATTTATATGTTCTTGGACTTTGTTTGCTAATATTTTTAAAAAATACTTGTACTATATTTATGAGGGGATTGAAATATAATATTCTTTTCTTGTAATATCTTTGTTTGGCTTTAATATCAGGGCAATTAATGTTTCATAGAATAAGTTGGGAAGTGGCCCCTGCACTTATTCTCTTCTTCGTGGAAGAGTTTGTGCAGTAGAACATTATTTCTTCTTTAAGTGCTTGGCTGATTTTCCACTAAAACCATGTGGAGGCTGATAACCCTCCTGGACACACACACACACACACACACACACACACACACACTTTCCAGGACTGCTTTTATTAGTTACTAGTTTAATAACTTGGCTGGCCATTTAAGAAACATCTATTCTCTGTACAGTGTGAAATCTTTGATGTCTTTTCTCAGAGGGTAGAGACTTGAGCATACACACTCTGGGATGATAGAGGATTTATCAGGGCTATGTGTCTTTATTACCTGTTAAGCTTTCTGCCTCTGTAAGGATTATATTCACCAGTTAGCTATCACTAGTAACAGGCTAATTTTTCTATTGTTTTCCACAAAAACATTTATGAATGTTTATAAACTGTTCTACAGCCTGATCCAATTATTTTGGGCCCATTTACAGCAGTAGTTTTTAAGATTTCTTCTGACTCTTGGGAGTCTCCTCTTCTTTGCTTTGATTTTTTTGTTGTTGTTGTTTTTCTATGATAAACTAGTTGATGAATGCTTTAGATGGAACTATCAGTCTCCACTTAATTGCCTTAACTCCCCTCACCCCAATTCCGAATGTTTGAAGCTCCTTTGAGAAAAGTTTCAGAAATTTGTTTTCATGTATCTTTCCTATCCCCAGAAAAAATAATCTATGAGTCATAGATATTTTGGAGCTCTGGGCAAGCATAGCGTTCTCTCTGAGTGACACCCTGCTTTAAAGGTGGGATGCTAGGTTGTAGTCTAGGACCTTCTTGATTTGTCTCTCCCAGTTTGGAGCCTTTGCCTATGAGAAAGCTGGGGTGAGGATAAGATGGGTACACAGTATTCTTGGTCTTCTCTATCTACAATAGGGTCTCCATCCTATGAGTGGAGTCTTAGTGGAGAAAGGTACTCTCAGCCTCTCAGTCACATTCATATAGAGTTTGTTCTCTTTAATAATAGCCTGAGGGGACAGGTTTGGTGATGAAAAATACTGGAAACTTACTCTTTTTAAGGAAATACTGTATCCCTTGACTGGGGTCTTGGAGAGATGGAGCCCGGACTTCTTGGCTATAGCTTTCCAGAGAACAGAGACATGGAAAAGGAAGAGGAGAGGGGGCCATGGTTCATGTTCCATAGACTCTCATTTTTCTAAGTAGATCAGCTTGAATCTGCGCTTCTTCCCTTGGTGTCTGCCTAGGAAAAATTTCAAGAGCCTTTCAATGGTTGTTTTAAATACTTTTGAGATTGTAATTCTTTCACCAGGAGCATGTTTTTAGAGTTCCTCACAGCACAGTTTTGCAAGAGAGAATGTGTTTGAAAATGTCTAACCTGGCAAATAAAAGTTAGTTTTCTTAGTACCAGAGCATCAGAACTTTGAACAAATTCTTTATATGAATAATATGTGCATTTTTTAATAGATTAAAAATTTTAAAAGTAAGATTTTCCAAGTTCTCTAATGTTAATCATCAATGCCATGAGATAGGTAGATCCAGGAGTGTTTTTCACCTTTTGAACATGAGACGTGACTGAAAGAAAATTGAAATAATTAAAGGCAGGAGTAAATTACAACTCAGCCCTTTGAGGTCTGCTCTTTCCAGCAGATTCCCCAGTTGTTATACTATATGCCTATATTGTAAAGCAGCACTGTCTACTCTGTAGAAGGCTATGAAGTCATGACATGGTTTCTAGGACATATATAATGACTTATGGCCATATCTATACTCAGCCCTAGCCATGTACCACAACTATATAGAGATACAATTGCTAGATTTATTATTGAGTTAATAAGAGACAAGAATGAAAAAATAAATTTCTGTTCTCTTAGATTATAAGTTTTAAAGGTTGTAAAGGAATAAATGCATTGTTATTTAAAATTGCTATAATTCTTGGAATAATAACAATGATCTGGAAGTGAAATTAGTTTCTTATTGCCGAAACTGAATGAGTTGACAGTAATTGTAGTTAAAGAAGGTTTTTAAAATGGAGGTGCCCTACCAGAAGACAAGTTCAGGAATTTCTCCTTTATTTTGGCAAATAAGACTTTATGTGGGTTTATACAAAACTTCATATAAAATGGAATCTGAGTATGTAGAAGAAGACATTTCTATATTGTTATCAGAAATAATAGAAATAAGAACAGAATTCCTGCAGCTACAGCTTGATGACTTGAGGACACACATGACTACATCCCAAGCCTGTCACCAGGCAGATGGGTCTAGAGACTCTTTGAAGATGTAAGTTCACAGCTGGTTCAAGAGCTGGGAAGGGGATAAATATTTTGGGAATGTACAAGGTCACATCCAGCCCATTCTCTCTCCCTTCCATTTCACTTTTATGGAGAACTTGCTAGCTTCTCATTTGACATTCAGGAACCAAAGCTAGGCAAAATGACAGTGTGGGAGAACATGTTGACATGGAAGAGACTTTGAGAGAGAACATGGAGAGAGTAGTAGTTGGGACTGAGTAGACAGTCATTTAGGCTAGATTTAGGAGAGACATTTTTTGGGGGTAGGAAATGCATTTGGGAAAGAAATGGAATTTGAGGGGATTACTGTCTTTCAAGAGATGATTTTGAAGATGACAGAGATGAGAAGATTTTTTTAAGTTGGTTTTATTATGAGTCTTTGTAAAAAGATGTAATTGATTTTTGTTTCATGTGTTTTAAAAATTTCATTATTTGTTCCTTCATTTATCACTGAACCTTATTGTTATAATAAGGACCTTCAGTTTTAGGTATCTTGTCTATGGCTTTGGAGTATGTGGCTGTATACTGTTCTTCTTTGAGGAAAAAATTAGGCATAGTCCTTGCTAACTGGTGTCACCCACTTTATGAAAAGTAAAAATCGAATATAATTACTTAAATAATTATCTCCCAAATTCCAAAAGCAAAAATGATTTTTATGAGGAAATAACATTATATCTGGGAAATGATTTACACTGAAGAAGGAACTGTCACATTTATAGTCAAATTAAGTCCTCCTGGAAGGATGTTAGGGATGCACAGGACAACAGGGTGGATTACTGGGTGCAAGGAGGCATTCTTAGAACTATAGAAATCATTCTCAGTTCTCAAATACTATGCAAAATCTTGACATGGCAATTATTTTTCATGTGATGGCATTTAATATCAGATAATATCAAATGTTTGTGAAACTTCCAAGTATAGGAGAAGCAAACAAAATCCTCATAACTGATTTCCTTGGATTGAAAGTAAAGTTTTTCAGAATGTGCAGAGAACCCTATACTAAAATACCTGATTTAAATACCTTCATAAAGAAGTCACATCAGCAAAATAGCAGAGTAAGCAGCACTGTTCTCATTTCCCCCATGAAAAATATTTTTTAAAAAGAAGCAGAAACTCTCATAACCAACTTTGTCAGAACTCTGAAAAAAGTCAAAGATTTCCAGCAACCAAGAAAAGATTGAATAAAGAACAAAATAACTTCAAAATAATAGAAAAGCTCTGTGACATTTTCACTTGCCTTTCCTCCATCCTCTCCCAGCATGACAGTGGTTTTAAAGTGGTGAAAGTGATATTGCAGTATGGAATCCTGAACCTGGGTTCTAAGAGGAGGAAAGCAGACCTTGCTCAGAAGCTATTGTGTTTGATTGCTCTGACCTGAGTAGGATCTACCTGAAATATTATGAAAGGTGCTCATCTTAGTTTTGCCTAACTTAGAGCTTGGGCTGAAAATGTGGTAAGCACCGCTGGAAAGCAGTATAAGCCAAGTTAATAATCCTCAGATGCCTAGGGCAGAAGCTTACAGTTAAAACATGCAATGTACTACCCAAGACCTAGGATAAAAAGCTGGGGTAAGAAGAATGGTAACCCTGAATTTTCCCCTCATGCTTGAGTAAGCTTGGCAAAATGTAAAAGGAGTTGTCTGGCACACACAAAAAAAATTATCAAAGATTGTTTAGCTTCTCACATTTAAGAAAATTTCTGTCAAAATACAAAGTAAACACAAGCTAAAGGAATATAGACTTTAGTGACTACATATAACAAGGGAAATAATCTTTGCAAAAGTAGTTTTGGAAAGTCACTGGACAAATGGGCTACTAAGACTTTCATCAATATAATTAAACAATAATAACAAAAAGCAAGGCAAGTCTGAAGAAAAGAATACAATTTCCAGTAAAAAATACCATATAATATTCTCTTTTTATCAAAAATCACAAGACTAATAAAGAAACAAGAGAGTATTATCCATGCCAAAAAAACCCCAACAAAACAAAACAAAACAAAACAAAAACAAATAAAACAAAAAAAACAAATGAAACAAAGAAACAAAAAACAACAAACTGTCCAATGTCTAGGCTTATTAGTCAAAGACTTTAGAACAGCTGCTATAGATTCTGGGGCTGAAAGTACAATATTTAAAACAAAATATTCACTAGAGGAGTTCAAGAGAAGAATTGAGTTGGCACAGAAAAGAATAAACTTGAAAGCAGGACAAATGAAAATATTGAATGCAAGGAACCAAAAAAGAGGAGAAAATGAAGAAAAATGAACAGAACCTAAATAAACCATAGGACACAAAAACAAGAAATATGAGAACAAAATATGCATTATGCAGTTCCAGGAGAAGAGCAACAGGGATAGAAAAAAATGAACAAATAATGGACAAAAGCTTTCTAGATGTGATGAAATGCATAAATATACAAATCCAAGAACTTAATGAACTCCAAGTAGAATAAAATCAGAGTAATCCATTATAAGATATATTATTATCAAACAGTCAAAAGCCAAAAAAATTTAATTTTAAAAGCAACAAGACAGAAGTGACTTTTCTTACATGGGATCATTAATAAGATCAAAAATATTTTTTGAGAAAATATTACTACCAGAGGAAGTGGGATGACATATTTAAAATGCTGAAAGGAAAATCTTATAATCAAGAATGTAATGTCGGCAAAACTATCCTTTAAAACTGAACAAGAAAATAAGATGTTCTGAAGAAAAGGAAAACCAAAAGAGACTATGACCAAAAGAACTGCCTTATAAAAATGCTAAAGATATTCCTTCAAATAGAAGTGAAAGGACACTGGACAATAACTCAAATCTGTATGAAGAAATAGAAATCTCCAGTGACGTTTACCACATGGAAAAATATAAAATCTAATATTAATATTATTTCACTGGCAACTCTGCTAAACTTTGTATTTAATACATGATTTAAATGCAAATGAACAAAAGTATATAGCTAAGTTATTGGATGTACATTGTATAAAGATGTAATTTGTGACAACGATAACATAAAGAGAAAGCACAGAAACATATATAAAAAGGATTTTTATGTTATAGAAGTTAAGTTGCCATCAAATTTAAGTAGATCATTAAAAATTAAGGATGTTAACTATAACCCCCATGGTGGCAAACATAAAATGTCTAATGAATGTACACAAAAGAAAATGAGAAGGAAATCAAAGTGGTTTATTATAAAAGTTAACTAAATGCAAAATAAGGCAGTAATTGAATAAATGATTGACAAAAGAAGGTGTAACACACTGAAAACAAATAACAAATAGCAGAAGTCCTTCTTTATTAGTAAATGTGAATGGATTAAACTCTCCAATGAAAGGGCTGAGATTAGCATAATGGATCTTTAAAAAGTGATACAATTATGTGCTATCTATAAAATATTCACTTTGGATCTAAAGCAAAGACTGGAAAGAGGTATCTCGTGCAAACAGTAACCCAAAGAGAGCAGATTGGCTATACTTAATATGAGAAAATATAGACTTTAAATTTTAAAATGTTGCCAGTGACCAAGGGCATTATATGTCGATAAAGGGTCAATTCACAAAGAAATTAAATTATTGCAGATGTTTATACAACAAACAATAAAACCCCCACATACATGAAGCTAACATTGAAAGAAATGAGAAAATAATAGATAGTAATACAATAATGATTAGAAATTTCAATATCATACTTTCAATGATAGGTAGAATATCTAAATAGAAGATCAGTGATGAAATAGAGGAGCTGAATGACATAAACCAACTAGTTATAACAGACATACATTTTTTAAAAATCTCTTTAGATAACAGGAATATTCTTATTTTTCTCCTGTATACATAGAACATTCTCCAGTACAGGTTATAAGTTAGACTACAAAAGAAGTCTTAATACATTTCAAAACATTGCAATCATACAAAGTATCTTTTTCCACACAATAGAATGAAGCTAGAAATTAATAACAAGAAAAAGTAGAAGAATCACAAATATGTAGAAATTATCATAATATTAAACAACCAATAGGTCAAAAAGGTATCACAAAGGAAATTAGAAAATATTTAGAGACAAATTAAAATAAAAGTACAACATACCAAAACTTGATGGGATATAATAAAAGCAGAGCTCAGAGAAAAATTTCTCAAGGTAAATGCCTACATGAACAAAGAAGAATGAAGCTCAGTGGGAAAGCATGCTCTTAGAATGTGTGAGGCTGGGTTGGATGCCCAGCATTAATTAATTAATTAACCAATTAATTAATTAAAAGAGAAGAATCTCAAATCAGTAACTTTACACCTTGATGCTTAAATATCACAAAGTTTCTGGTTCTGGCTCATAAAAAATTTTGGGAAAGTTGGGAGAGTTGCACAAGACTGTTATTGTAACTAATGGATTATATACTTAAAATTGGCTAACATAACAAATTTTATGTTATATATATATTTCACTCTTCAAAATTCAAAAAACACCTTCTCAATAAAAAGAAGGCTCCTATTTTGGAAGAAATTGTACCATAGGGAACATTGATTCACATGATACTCTTCATCCTAACTCTGTGAACTTGGGCATGTCACTTATCACTTTTGAGTCAGCTTTATCAGGAATGGCCTGAATTTAATGAGTAATAAATGTGCAAGTATTTAATAGGCTTTGGTTAATACATATGATATATTATCTGCAATATTTCCTCTCACTAATGTGGGTAGGAGGATTGGAGAATAATATTAACCACCCTACAATTCCTATTTTTCTGTTTTAACCTAATTTTACTTTCTACAGAGTTTTTGTTTGGTTGGTTGGTTTGGTTCTGCTTTTGCTCTTTCTGGCTCTAAACTCACAAGTAATTCAACTTACAGAGAGGGACCTAATTGCCAGGATCCCTTTTTCCTCATTGACATCATAGACAGCATTATTTTCCATTGCTACCCTGAGGGCCCATTTCATTTCCTCTACATCTCCAAAGTGGTCCCCAAACATTAGCTAGTCTGACTCTTACTAAGGCCATTGAAGGAATTTTTTTCTTGTAATATTACTGGTGAAGATTTATTTCATGTTCTTGAAGAGAGGTCAGGCAAACTGACCTCAAACATCCCCTTTAGCCAAGTGAGTCTGTGGCTCTCGGATTCTCTAATCCACCGAAGGAATGAGATATGACCTACTTCCCTCCCCATCTGTCCACCAATAAAATGAAGTTGACAGGAGCCCCGGCTGATTTCAAATTTCTTTTAATGGAAAATGGAATTCAGGTTTTTGTAGATACTGATCTTTATGGCTCTTTTTATGGAGCCTGAAAAGGTCTAACCTATTATTTAGACCAAAATCTCCTGTCAACCACCTTGCATCTGATTTATATCCAGTTGAGATATGTGGTACTCTTTCAACAATGCTCTGTTGGGAGAGAAAGAAAATCTAAACTATAACTTGTTAGAATTGCCTTCCACTAGATCTGTCAAGCCTGAGGATGGCATGCAGGACCAACACTGACCATGTGTTAACCAAGTTACTATATCTTTTGGGGCCTATCAATCTCACAATCTTGGATGTTTGAAGAACCCTGAATATAAGCATCCCCCAACCTGAGGCAGGGTGTCCCTGCAGGCTTCTCCCACTGTCCACCAGCAATCAAGTCTAGAGTCTCCACTGTGATATAACCATACTCAGACCTGACTTTTGCTCATCTGTCAAAATGTGACTCTCAAGTGTAACTACCTCAACCCCAATTATCTCTTTTTTGTCTTTCAGCAGACCTCTTATTTTATTCTGGTCTCATCAGAACTATTCTCTATGCAGCTTTCCATAGTAATAATTGGGGCATTAAAATCAGATTATATCTTTCCGTTTTTCTGTCTTTGGGATAAAAACCCTAATCCCAGCAATTTAGAAGGTAAGGCAGGAGGACAGCAAGCTCAAGGCCAGACTCAGCAATTTAGTGAGGCTGCAACTCAGTGAGACCATGTCTCTAAATAAACTACAAAAAAAGTGGGGTGTTGGTGCCTGGGGATATGGCTCAGTGGTTAAGTGCCCCTGGTTTCAATCCCCAGTATGAAAATAAATAAATGAATAAATAAACAAATCAATTTATTAAAGGGTTTGGGGCTGTAGCTCAGTGGTAAGGAGCCCTGAACTCAATCTGCAGAACCAAACAAAACAAACAATCAAAACCAAATTCCCTCCATAAAACCAAGGGCTTCCAGGATGTACCTTACCACCTCAGGTTCCAACCACACAAGGTGGAGATTGGTTGTTTGCCTTTTGGTCCCAGTACCCTTTCACAGTGCCTCTTGTCTGTAATGCTGTTCCTGTGTTCTTCACCTGTTTAATTCCTCTGAATTGTCTGAAGTTTAACTCAGAACCTTCCTCAGATCTCTGTTCTCAGCCTTTTCCCTTTCTCTGTTTGGTACTTTTCTCTGTTTCCATAATATTCTTTAAATGATTTTATCACTGGATTTACAACATCTTGTTGTAACTTCCTTTCTGTCTCAATTAGGATGTCAGCCTTTGAAGGCTTTGAAAAATTTCATACATATCATTTTACCCCCAGGGTCCAGCACAGGATTGACACATGAAAGGGCTCAATGAATGTTTGTTAAAGGAACGAATGAGTCCGTGAGTGATTACCTGACTTGGCACTCCTTTTTCCCTTATGGCTCTTCCTCACTTCCCCCACACTCACTGAGTTACTTTGCAGATGGGCCTGGGCCTTGTTCAACATTGTGCTTCCTCACCTACCTCCCAGAGAAAGCACACAACAGGAAATCAGCAAATGTTTGCTGAATCAGCAACACTATTGCTTAGGCTCTATGATGTGGCATAAAGCAGCAGAATGAATGACAGCAAGGAACCTGGGTCCAGGAGGGAAGAAGAAAAAGAAGATTTTTCACATGAACGACATTGGCTGCTTTCGGTTGAACTCATTCATGGCCGATTTGCCAAAAAACAGATTCAATGCAGTCTTGAAACCTTCACTAGTCCTATGTCTTACAGGCACTTATTTTTTCCTGTCTCCTAAGGAAATGCAGATTTTTATAGCCTGGTTGCCTGGTTTCCTTGCCCCAGGCCATACAGGAGATCTTTGTGCACTGCCCACTGTCCACTGTCCCTAGATCAGCTCCCTTTAGGTGGGCATTCTACCTGCCCTGCTTCCACACTGCTACCTTATTGAAGCAGCCCCATCTGAGTGTGAGTTGATCATATTTACCTGTACTCAAACGAATCTTTGTTTTTTTGTCATTGTTTTGAGTATGTAATAAAATGTCGATTATCTTATTTAATTCTTTTTACTATAAATACAATCATAAATATGGAATTCATGGCATATATAAGCATTTTTAATAATGATAATAACAATGTAATAATATAATAAGCATCCATGTGATAAGCAATAAGACATTAAGAAAACTGATTTCCCTTCCTTAATCATATACTGCTCCTCCCACCCATGGACAGCCATAATTCTGAAAGTCACCATTCCTATGCCTTTCTTTATGAATATATAGTCTATATAACTCATAGTGTATGTAGCTCATTGTTAATTTTACATTTTAAACTTTATAGAATGAAATGCACATGTTCTTTTAAACTTGCTTTTTCACTCGATATTTCATTTGTGAGTCATATGTGCTGATAGGTGCTGCTATAGTTAATTCATTTCCCTGCCATTTTATGATATACCATCTTTCAGACATTTCCTCTTAGTGGAATTTTTTCCTAGATATTTTAAGTGCAAACAGCTCTACTAAGAACAGTCATGTGTACACACTTAGGAGAAATATACACGTTTCTCAAGCCTTGAAAGGGAATTGCTGAGCACTTGCTTAGGCAACTCTTAAATTTACTGTACTCCTGTTATTCTACATACTTATCAATGCTTGGGATTAAGAAACATTTATGACAATATGCAGTGTAGAAAACAGTACATTGTGGATTTAATATTTATTTGATTATAAATGAATTGAATATATATTTATTATAGCCGCTCGTTACTTAAAGACAGCAATACCTTCTGATAATGTGTCATTAGCCCATTTCATCTTTATGCAGTATAATTAGACAAACCTAGATGAGATAGCCTATCACACTCCCAGGCTATATGGTACGGCCTATTTCTCCTAGGCTACAGATCTATACAGGATGTTACTGTACTGAATACTGAGGTGATAGTAGCACAGTGATAAACGTTTATGAGTTTAACTATATCTACACATAGAAAGAGTACAGTAAAAATACAGTATAAAAGATAAGAAAATGGTTTACTTATATGGGGAAGTTTCCATGAATGAAACTTTCAGGACATAAAATCTCTCTGGGAGAATCAGAGAGTGAGTGCTGAGTAAATGTGAAGGCCTAGGGCATTGCAGTCCACTTTTATCGGCTTTATAAATACTATCGCAGGTTATGCTAAATTTTATTTGAAAATATTTTTCTTCAATAATAAATTAACTTACTATAAAATTTTTTGCTTCATAAAAATACACATTTTTTTAAACTTTTGGCTTCTTGGTGACATAGCTTAAAATACAATCACATTGTGCAGCTAACTGTATAAAATATTTTTCCTTTTATATTCTACTTTTTAAACCTTTTTGTTAACAACTATGACATAAGCCTAGGCCTATATAAATCGGGATCATCAGTATCACTATCTTCCATTCCACATTTTGTCTCACTGGAAGGTCTTCAAGGGTAATAACACATAAGGAGCCACCACCTTCTATGATAACAACCCCTTTTGCTGGTATATTCCTGAATGTCCTTCCTGACACTCTTCCTGAGGAAGTGTCAATCTTTTTAGAAATGTTCGCTACGATTAGTTTCTTTTTTTTTCCATCAGAAATTTGCTTATAAGTAGATAATTCACCATCTCTGTATCTATAAAAACCTTTTAGTGTTGTAGTCTATGCTGCCAAACTTTTTAAGAAACTTGTTGATCTCTGCAAAAGCTTTTGCTAAATTTTTTTGTGAACTTCTTGGGGATTCTTTTTTTTCCTCCTGAAATTTTCTTTTATCTTGCCTCTTCTTTAGCTGTGCATTCCTGTTCCAGTTCCTTCAATTCATTATTAGTTAATTCCTTAGGAACTTCCTCTAGGAATCCTCAATGCCATTTTCATATGCATCAGTTAGTACTCTTTTCCATAACAACCACAGTTTTGTTGATTTTTTTCAACCTCCTGATCCTTGTTAAACCCTTTGAAGACATGCCTGAATCTCTTGAGTGTCTTCTTCCAGATACCATTCATTTACTTCTTGATGACATACTCCAAGCCAAAACAAGATACTTGATGCAAGATGATGTAGTTCTTCCAGAATTGCCTCAGCATCTTCTCAGTATCTTCTTCAGTTGCAGCAATAATCTGGACAAAGTTTCTCCTTAGATATAAGCCTTAAAAACTGCTATAAATTCTTTGATCTATTGATTATATCAAATGGGTGATATTTAGGGGGAGAAACACCACTTTGATATTGGGATAAAGAAATAATATGCAATAGCATTATTTTTCTTATTGTTATGTGCAAAATCTTGAAAGATACATTATTCTCCAAATAATACTTCTCCATTTTACTGGCATGGTGATTCAGGAGGGTATGGTGGAAGAGGAAATAGGACATTTATAACTTCTCACTGCTCCTGCATTACACTGGTAATGTGTGCTTATTGTTATGCTTTAAATCCCTAGGGTTTTCACTGTGCCAAATCACAAGGGGTTTTAATTTTGTAGGCTGCAATGTGGTCCTAAGCAAAGCTGTTATTCCGTTCTTAAAAGGCTTGAAACCTGGCATTGACTTGGCCTCTTTGTGGATTAAAGTGCCATCAGGCAGAATAGGGCAGTTTCATCCATATTGAAGATTTGCTCTGAGAATTAATTTTCTCCGTATTCAGCTTATCTAGAATTCCCAGGTACATTTCAGCTGCCTTCACATCAGCACTTGCAAGTGCTACGTGAACTTTCACATTATGTAATGAAAATTTTTCTTAAATATGTTTTTTCAACATTGCAAACAAACATTTGCTTTGGTTGTGATCATTATGGTGCAGAGCAAATCACAATTCTATGCCTGGTCTTCAATCCAGGTCATTTAGAAGTTTCTGATATAGGTCCTTCCGTTAGTCTCTTTGCCTTCAATGAAGCAGATACTTTTCAGCTTTTATCACGTTGTTCTTGTTCTTCAGGATCACAGCTATGGTGGAATGGGATATGCTTGACCAGAGAAAAGTATCGTCACTGATATTTCACATACATGGTCTGAAAGTGGAAAATCACAATTATTGTCATTTCCAGGTCAACCACTGGCAATACTTGCAGTAGACTTTGTATGCTTTGGGTATGATAAATAAAGCAACAGGAGATTAAGTCATGCACAAAAATAATGATGCAATCAAGAAATATGGTAAACATGAGATACAAAAGGTTACTGACCACATGACATGATATTGTTGTACAGCATACTTTTTGTTATAAATAGGAGGACACTTTAAATTGATGATAAAAGTATGATATAGTAAATACTTCAATCAGTAGCATAAGCATTTTTTGTCATTATCAGGTACTGTGTACTGTACATAATTGTATGTGATGCACTTTTGCTTGACTGGCAGTGTAATTGGTTTGTTTATAGCAGTTTCACCACAAATAGGTGAGTAATGCATTGCACCGTGATGCGATGCTGGCCACAAAATCATCACTAGGCAAAAGGAATTGTTCAATTCCACGATAATCTTTTGGGACCATCATTGTACAAGTAGTCTGTCATTGTCTGAAATATCATTATGTGGCATGTGACTGTTTTTGTGTTTCTTCTACAATGGAGTGTATGCTTATAATATATCTCCTTCTGTGCTGGGATTTTTCTATTTTTCTATTTAACTTTTGGTTCTTTATATCATCTGGATACTATTATTTGACATTGCTTGATTTTAGCATACCACTGTATTAAAAAGTCACTATTAATTTCCTTAATGAAAATTTAGTTTCTTGAATATTTTTTAAATAAGTAGGACATCTATACAATTTTTTTTTCTAATTTATGTGTTCCAAATACATTCTCAAAGCTTAATTTATATCTTTGGCCTCCCTAACTGAAATGACTCTCTTAATTAGTGAAAATTTTCAAAAATATGCCAAACAGAATAGTGAACACCTATCATGAACAAGTATCTACTCATGGCTAACCTTGTTCATCATAATTTTCATTCACTTCTTCCTGCTCCAGACCATTTTAAATCAATTCCAGTCATTATATCCTGCAATCTAAAAATATCTTAGTATGTACCTGTAAAGAAAATAGCTCTTTAAAAATATTACCACAGAGCTAAGTATATAGGTCAGTGGTAGAACACACACTTAATGTGCCCAAGGCCCTGAGTTCAATTCTCACACCTACCTATAAATCATCAATATGTCCTTAATACATAGAAATAATCAGTCAATGGTAAAATTTTCTCAATTGTTTTATTTTGTTGTCTCAATTTCTTTGTTCAAGATCCAAGTCAAGTTTATACATTGGTTAATGTCGTTTAGTCTCTAGCCTCTCTTTGCTTGAAATTTGTTAAAGAAACTGAGTCAAATTCATATAGATTTTTTTATATTACAGAATAATCTTGATAATGTTAATTTAATTTCAGTGATGTCTTTAAAATATAGTGTTCCCTATAAATTGGTTGTAGATGAGACTCAGGCTTTCTGTTGTTCTTCTTTTAGGCATGTTAACCTCATAGGTGGCACTGTGTATTTCCAACTGGAGGCACATAATTTCTGGTTACCTTTCTTTATATCCATTATGTAATAAATGGTTACTAAATGAAGATATTCTGATTCTAACAGCCCTTCTTTGCTTATTATCTGAAATACTTTCATAAAGAGAAACTTATTCTCATCAACAATTTTAATATGCTAGGGTAAGATTTATATAAGAAAAAGCAGATATGCTTTATTATTTTTCTTTATCAGCTTTACAAATAAGAAATGGATTCATAATATACTTGAAAATGATCAAACAAGTACCCCCCCAACAAATTGTTATAGATTTAAATAGATGTGGTGGTTTTCAATCTAACAGAACTATAAATTGTATTCATGGTTAAATTTTTTCATGTTTGATCAATGTGGGTGACTTCAAGGTAGTTATTAAGTTTGGGGAGATAACCTCATCATTCTTGTAGCTTTTCTGCTTTCTAGATACTCTAGATTCATTGCAATTTCTTGTCCCAGATCTAGAAACACATTTATTTAAAAAAGTCCTAGTTCTCTTTCATTGCAAATGATAACATCCACACATCACTATATGGGATAATGGTGATTTGTACAAATCAGGAATCATCTGCAGGCCTCCTTGCAAATAATTAGACAATAAGCATTTTTATATTTTAAAATAAAATACAGTATGAATAAAATTGAAAGGAGGAATCTTGGACATCTTCACTCCACCCTAATAATATTTAAAAATCTGAATGAACTGAAAAATCAACTATGTTTTTGGATTTATAAAAGAAATGAAGTCTCAGGGAAAACTTCTCCAAAAATGGAGAGATTATCAGACTGATACTAAGAATCATGGCTTACTGGAATGAAAAACTTTGAGCTAGAACATCATGGGAACAAGAGTCAGGGCAGGAAAACTTACATTGTAACTGGAAAACTGGTAGAAGCTCTGTATGAACAAGTCTGAGAGTTGAAAATCCCAGAGGCACCCAGTCATGGAAAAGCCTCCACACTTTTGTGAGTCTTATCACTAGTTTTTCCCAGGATGTCCTGGTCAATATTAGAGAACCCCTTGCCCCCCACTCACTGCCCCATGCTTCTGGTGGCAGAACAGAGAAAAGGACCATTTCAAAAATGTGCCAAACATTCTGTTCTCAACAAAGATTACCTGCAGGAGAAACTATTTCACAAAAGTATAACCATCACAGATTTTATCAAAACCCAACTCATCTGGAGGAAGGAAAATACCTAACTCCAGTCCACTGTAGATATCCTATTTCACCTAAGGGGGACAGAAGGAGAGACTGAGAAGAATGTGTGAAGTTCACAGACCAGGGGCATGGGATCACTATGAGGCAGAAATCGGTACAGAATACTTCTCCTCACTCTTCACCTCACCACCACACTGCTAAAGTCCTATTTTTACTGTTCCTTTTACTTAGTACATCATGTCTGTCTATGAAGAAAAAAATTAAAAGACATACTAAAAAGACAAAACACACATTGAAGAGACAGATTAAATTTTAGACCAAGTTTCAGATATAGCAGGAATATTGGAATCATCAGAACAGAAATTTAAAACAACTATGATAAATAACATTAAGAGTTCTAGTGGACAAAGTATACAGCACACAGAAAGATGCATAAAGTGAGCAGAGAGATGGCAATGCTAGGAATAAACACAAAGAAATGCTGGCTGTTGAAATCATTATAATAGAAATGGAGAATGCCTTTGATAGGCTTACTAATATATAGATTTAACTGAAGAAAGAACCACTGAACTTGACAACATTTCAATAGGAACCTCCAATACTGAAAAGAAAATAGAAAAAAAAAAGACTGAGAAAGAAAAGAATAATAACAACCAAAAACAGAGTATACAAGACTCTCGAACAATCATAAAACGTGTAAGTACGCATAATGGGAATGCCAGGCAGAGAAGAAAGAGGATTAAGAAATATTTGAAATATTGAGAACTCCCCAAATTAATATCAGATGCCAAACCACAGACCCAGAAAGCTCAGAGAACACTAAGCAGAATAAATGTAAAAACAAACAATAACAAAACCCCCCAAAAAGCAAATAAATAAGTAAAACAACCCGATATTTGGGAATATTATTTTAAATTACAGAAAATCAAAGACAAAAATCCTAACAGAAATTGTAGGGGTTAGGAATCTTACCCCAACAGGAACACAAATCAAAGTTACAACCAATTTCTTTTCAGAAAGCTACAAGCAAGGAAAGAGTACAGTGATGTATATAAAGTATTAAGAGAGAGAAGGGGAAAATTTACCAAGCTAGAATGTTTAACTCTGTGAAAATATCCTTCAAAACTGAAGCAGAAATTTTTTTAGGGGAAAATAAATCAAAGTAATTTGTTGCTAATAGACCTATCATGCAAAAATATACTAAATGAAGTTAATTTTTTTAGTTGTAGATGAATATAATATCTTTGTTTAGTTAGTTGTAGATAAACAATTTCTTTCTTTCTTTCTTTCTTTCTTTCTTTCTTTCTTTCTTTCTTTCTTTCCCTCCCTCCCCCTCTCTCTTTCTTTTCTTCTTTCTTTCTTTCTTTCTTTCTTTCTTTCTTTCTTTCTTTCTTTCTTTCTTTCTTTCTTTCTTTCTTTCTTTCTTTTCTTCTTTCTTTCTTTCTTTCTTTCTTTNTCCTTCCTTCCTTCCTTCCTTCCTTCCTTCCTTCCTTCCTTCCTTTCTTTCTTTCTTTCTTTCTTTCTTTCTTTCTTTCTTTCTTTCTTTCTTTCTTTCTTTCTTTCTTTCTTTCTTTTTTTCTTGTGCTGAGGATCGAGCCCAGTGCCTCATCCATATAAGGCAACAGCTTTACCACTGAGCTCCAGCCCCAGCCCTAAAAATGAAGTTCTTTAGTGAAAAGGAAAATGATAGACATCAGAAACTGGGAACTACATAAAGAAAAGAAGAGCACTGCAGAAAGAGTAAATGCAAGTAAAATAAAACTTTTTTCCCTACTGTTAATTGGTTTAACACATAACATTCATTCAAAATAATAATAAATTGATAATAAGAATATAACAATAATAAGAGTATAGTCAAATATATATACAAATTAAAATTATGTAGAAGTAAAATGAATGAATGCAATGATACAAGGAATATGAGGGAATAATTAGGATTATCTTATTAAATGCTACTTGCAATACTTGGGTGATACAGTGTTATTTGAAAGTGGACTTGAATTGGTTGTAAATGTATATCACAAACTCTAGATAAACCACTAAATTTTTTATAAAAGTATAGCTGATATATTGAGAAGAGTGAAAACAAAATCTTATAAAATGTCCAGTTAAAATCACAAAAATCAGGAAAAGTGGAAGACAAAAATGGGGGGAAAAATGCAACACATAGAAAATAGGAAAAAAGTGGCCAGTGTTAAGACAACTGTATCAATAATTACTCTGAATGTCAGAAGTCTGAATGCACCAAATGGGGATAGAGATTGTCAGAGTGAAAGAAAAATAAAAACAAACTATATTGGCATACAAGAACATACTTTATCTATGAACACACATACAGATTATGATTAAATGATTGGAGGCAGATATGCCATGCTAACATTAATAAAAAGAAGGCTGGAGTAACTATATTATTTTCAGAATCAGAAACTTCACAGCAAGGAAAGTTATTCAGGAATTAAAGAAGCATTACATAATGATAAATGGGGTAATTCTCCTCCAAAAGACATTGAAGTCCTTAGTGTGTATGTACCTAACCATAGCATTATACTATGTAAGGCAGAAATTGATAATTCTACAGTGAGAAAGATTAGTCCAGCTATCATGATTGGAGACTTCAATATAACTCTATCAGAAATGGACATTTCTAGCTATCAGAAAACCAGTAAGGGCATATGTTTTTGAACTCAAAAACATACACTATTTCATGCAACAACCACAGAATACACATTCTTCTCAAGCTTACATAAATATTCACCAGATGACCCACATTCTGGACCATAAAACACACTTTAACCAATGAAAAAGAATAGAACTTATATAATGCCTATTTTCAGAAAAAAATGAAATTAAACTAGAAATGAAAAACAAGGATGTCTGGAAAATCTCAAAATAATTGTGTATTAGACAACCAACTCTAAATAACATTTGAATCAAAAAAGAACTCTCAAGAAATATTTATTAGTGTTTAGAATACAATGATTATACTAGAATAATGAAAATGAAAACAAAGTTTACCAAAATTTGTGGGATACAGCAAAAGCAGTGATTAAAGGAACTTTCTTGCTGAATGCACATATTAAGAAAAAAGAAAGATTTAAAATCAATAATCTAAGCTTGTATCCTAGAAACTGAAAGAGCAAATTAAATCCCAAGTAAATAAATGACAAAAATAGAACATAAATCAATGAAGCTGAAAATAGAAAATCTATAGAGAAAAAAAGCCAAAACATATTTCTTTAAAAATATCAATATAATTAATAAAACAGGAGTCATTCAGTATTAAATGAGAGGATAATGGTTATTGGTGATGATTAATAGTGTCTATCACAACATTTTTCAGTTCGTATAGCCATGTTGTGGACTGAATTTTGCCAGCCACCAAATTCACATGTTGAAACCCTAACTCCCAGTACCTTAGAATGTGACTGTGTTTGGAGACAGGACCCATGAAAAGGTGACTAGGGTTAGATAAGGTCATAGGATAGGACCCTAATCCAATATGAATCGTGTTTTTGTAAGAAGAGGAAGAGTTAACAGGGATGTGTGCACACAGAGAAGATAAGGTGGTCATCTGAAAGCCAGGAAGACAGGCCTCACCAGAAACTAGCCCTTCTGGCACAGAAATTTATTATAACTTTCAGTCTCTAGAACTATGAGGAAAATAATTTTTGTTATCTAAACCATGGAGTCTACAGTATTCTGTCATGGCAGCCCTAGAGAACAATACACCATCCTTCTCAGTATTGGTTACAGGAAAGGCCATCAATCCCATTTCTGTTCCTCTCCCCTTATACCTGACTCTCAACAGTTCCCTAGTTTTGGTTGGAGACACTAGAGATGGAGAGAAAGTTTGGGCAGTTGATCATTCCTGCTTTCAAACTATCTCAGAGCTCAGCTCTGTCCCTGCCTTTGGGTTCTTGGATACCTCTATATTATTGAAATACTCTTTTTCTCAAATTGGTATTGGGTTTTGCAACCAGAATATAACAGAAGAAGGGAAGATTCATGGAGAAAGAAAAAATCTTTAGCTAAAAAAAAAGGGGTCCTTTATGATAAATTTTTTTTTGCAAGCTAACAAATAAAAAAAAAAGAACACAAATAGAGACGTGAAAGAGGGGAATGTTACCTCAGATTCTACAGACAATAAAAAGAAAATCAAGGAATATACTAAACAACTACATGCCCACAAATGTATTAACAAGAAAAAATGGACCAATTCCTTGAAAGAAACAATCTTCTAAAACTCCCCCAAGAAGAAATAGACAATTC
Source organism: Marmota marmota marmota (assembly GCF_001458135.2). Taxonomy (NCBI): domain Eukaryota; kingdom Metazoa; phylum Chordata; class Mammalia; order Rodentia; family Sciuridae; genus Marmota; species Marmota marmota. The sequence goes on along the minus strand of NW_026000000.1, from coordinate 10,430,618 downwards.
CAGTGGGGCTAAATTTTATGAAAGAAATTGAATCAATAATTAATAATTCCACAAAAGCAGAAAGGACCAGGTCCAAGTGGGCTCAGAGATGAATTCTACCAATTCAAACAGGGGTCTACAGGATCTCACTAGACTTCATCAATCTTACATCAGTATATCCTCTCTCTCAAGACAAGTCCTGGATGCTGCTGAGCCAACAAATACTCATTTGTTTTGTTTCACCATATACGGACATCAGTCTTAGCAGCAGCCCTACCTCAAGCAGTGTTTCCTTGAAACTTGTTTTAGATTGTTTCCATGTCTTTTTGTCCTTTGAGTTTATGAAATTATAGTGTTGTAAAGCTACTTGCATTCATTCCTCATTTTCCTCTCTACTTTTTCCCGGAATTAATTCTCAACACAGCAAGAGGACAATCCTTTATTAATCAAGTTGTGTGATGCCTCTTTTAATTTCAGCACTTGAATGACTTCCTAGCTAATGCCCTCATTCTTGGCATTGGCCTTCAAGGACCTACATGATCTGATCCCTTGTCACCTCATAGACCTTTTCCTCAATTTCTTCTCTCTACACGTTACCTCCAAATGCTCTTTTTGTCTAGTTACTGGCTAAATGTGATTTACTCTATTGTTCATGAACATTCTGTAAGAATAGAAATAGAAGTAAACTTGCCAGTTTTAGTAGACCTGGTGTCTCCTTCATGGGAAATATTTTAATGAAGATAAAATATAAATCTTTCACTTACTCATGAATAGTTTAGTAAATATGTTTCTTTACAAATGTGTTTTTTAAGATTAATATTGTACATTTATTGACACATATGACCATTAAAATTAAAATTAATTCAAATTAACAACTCAGTTTTTGTCACACTACATACATTTCAATTACTCAATACCCACATGTGGTTATTAGGGACCACATAAGGCAACACAAATATAGAACTTTTCCATCATCTCAGGGACTTGCTGGACAGCACATCTATACTATTTTCCCCCAGATATTATCATAGATGTCTATTTTTTTACCCATCATAATCTGGCAAACTCATTTCCACTTGTGACATGTTCCCTTCCTGACCATACAGTTTGAAATAGCAACCCACATTTTCATAATATCATTTTTTTTATTTAAAAATTTTTCAGTATTGGTGACAGAACCCAGTTGTGCTGTATCACTTAGCTATACCCTTGGCTCTTTTTAAAGTAATCTTGAAACAGGGTCTCATTAAGCTGTTGATGCTTCCCTTGAATTTGTGATCTTCCAGCATCAGCTTTCCAAATAACTGGGATTACAGGCATGCACTGCCAGGCCTGATGACATCACTTTTTAAATTTTCTGGTTTTGTTATAGTCCGGACACCTCCTGAAAGAGCCTTATTTCTCGGTCTCCCCAACAATATGAATAGTCCATAAGAACAAGGACCTTTGTGACTTTTCACTACTGAGTCCCTGGAGTATGGAATAGTGCTTTAGGCATAGTGGGGGTTCAAAAATTTATTAACTGAGTGGAGTAGATTAAAGGATAGGGAAAGTCCATCATTGACAGGGTGGACATTATAGCTAAAAGAAGAAATAAAGTTGTACATGATATTATGTTATTCTTTCCATTTCTAATGTCCCCCTTTGATTCTATGCCTCTCATTCTCTAATTAAATATGTATATATGCAAATATATTATGGCATTATATTATATAATGTAAAAATATTATATACTATGATAAACACACACACACACATACTTAGTATTGAGGATCAAACTCAGGCACTTGCATATGCTAGACAAGCACCCTACCATTGAGCTATATCTTTAAGTGTAATTCTCTCATTTTCATATTATTAGACTCAAGGAGGCTTGCTTATTACTTTTTTTTTTCAAAAACCCAATTTTTTACTTTATCGATAGTCTCTATTGTAAATTTGTTTCACTTCACTAATTTCTTTCTTCCATCATTTAATCTTTGGGTTTATTCTTTTTGATATTGTGAGTACTTGTCTTTTAACTTAGCTTAACAATGTAATGTCATTTCTTTAATAGAAACAAAAATATTTAACTTCTTTTAATGTAATGCTTTCCTCAGATGCAATATATACATATATATATATATATATATATATATATATATATATATATGTTGAATTTTCATTTTTACTAAAGTTTAAGTCGTTTTAAAATTCTATCTCTTCTATGATTCATGACATGGAAGAATGGTAGCTATTGAAGGGAGGTAGCAGACAGTTTCTTTATTCTTATTACAATTACATAATGTATGGGGCTGTATAAATTATCTTGAATCATGGTAACAGAAAACTTTCCTGAATGTTACAGATTATTCAGAATTTATTGGAGCTTGCTTTAAGGCATGAGATGTAGATAAATGGATAGACAGCATTACACACACACACACACACACACACACACACACTACCTATATACATAGAGAGAGTATGTGAGCACGTATGTTTAAGAAAAATGCTTGCTTTATATTATTGAGTAGAATACTCCATGTCTTCTTTAGAAACTTAATCAGGAATATATTGCTGCTCCTTACCCAGACAGGTGGTTGAGGTGGTCCTGACAGGAGAGAGCAAATGGGAGAAAGTCATCTCTTCTCCAGCCTTGCAGTCCTCCTCTAGCGACACCTGTTTGCACAGCCTAACAGAGAGCCTCAGGCCAGAGAGGAGCACAGTATATTCCCTACCCAGCATTAACAAGCAGAGTGCAGAAGGGCAGGTTTTGAGCAGAGAGGGTGTCTTAATAACTATCATATAACATTAAAATTAAGATTATGATCAACTTATTTATGTGCACCTGAGGTTCCAACATATGGTACAGATCCCATCAAACCATGATTAATCCATAGTGTGGGGGCCATATCTCTAATCTGGATTTGTTAACAGCACCTGAGGGAAAAGAAAGGGCAGTACTACTTAAAGAAATCTTTGGAAAGTTTTGTCTTTTCTGTTTCTTGTCTTTTTAAGTATCTGTCAGCCTGCACCTACTAGAATTACTTCACAGTTACAACTACAGTATACGACCCTTGTTCCATGAAGTGCCCAGAATGTCCACAAGGTGGAACAACCACTCACACGGCCTGTTGATTTCTCTGTGTGTTCTGGGCCATTCTGTCCACAGGGTGTCTTTTAGATCAGTCACTCATGGTTGATGAATAGAGTCATTACCATGGTGATGTTGTGACCTGCAACAACTGTTTTGTAGTATAGTCTGGAGCACTTAGCTAGGAATGAGAGCTACATAGACAATGGAAACTGCCTCTGGGAGACCTATAATCAGCCACATGAGGCAAGACATACTCAGTGTTGACTACAGCAGAATTATTTCCATCAGTTTCCAAGGTACCATCACATTCACATTTTGCTTTGGCATAAGGTCTCTGAGTTACCCAGCTGTTTCTTATTGCTGTAATCAGCCAGGTATAGATTACCATCAGGTGTATATAATCTTCTCTATGCATCTTCAAGCTCCAATCTGCTTATTCTCAACCACCCCTTGCTCTCTACTCTTCAACAATCCCCCTTACACTTTAGCATGACTCAACATTTTCATCATGTTCTTAAGGGCTTTCTGCTCCCTGGACCCTTCTCATGAGCAAGGCCAGAGAAGAAGAAAATACGAAATCTAATTTAGACATTTTTGGAAACAAATTTTAAGAGAGTAGTCCCAATGTGCCTTTATGTTCAGAAAAGAATTATCCTGATTACCTTACCTGGTGTTATGATTTTGATTTCTAGACTAGTTAATGAGTTTGTTTCTTTATCCTCTGGAAAAAAATTCACAGTTATTATTATGAATAGTATCCATACAGTAAAGACAAGTTTCCTTATAAATTTTATATCCTTTCTAAAACACATTTTTTTTGTGTCCTGTGAGAAATAAAACACAAAGTCTTATTTTCAAAAGTTATTAAGAATGCAACTATAGAACATTAAAATTACTAATCTCAGGGTTGTGTGTCCACAAAGCTGGTCCTGTTCCTTTTATCGTATGTTTTTACTAAGAAATATGGATCAAATGCATGTTTAAACACATAAGTGTTACACCTAAGGCTCTGGATATCTCTGACAAAGGCAGATGCCCATATTGGTTAAGAGTACAACCTAGGAAAATGATTGTGTGCATGTAATCCTGATGCCACCAGTTCCTAGAAGTTTCCTTATTTTTTTTTTTTTTTTGTGTGTGGCTACCTTTATCAACTGTAAAGTTGGGATAACAATAATACCTACATCATAGGGTTCTTCTGATGATTGAATACATTAACACAGGTAAATTGCTCAGGACAACACCTGGCATACAAAATGCTCTATAGAAGCTTTGTCTATTAAAATAATCTCTTTGAAAATTTTTCTGATTTTTAGTTAAATTTTTCTACATTACTTATATTTTACTACAGGCACTGAAGTATAAGTTAGAAAAACAAAAACACAAATTTTAAACTAACACAAATTCCTCTGAGGGTATTATGATTGTACATAGTACAAAAAAAAGAAGCATGTAAATTTTGAGGCTGTGCCTAAATCAATTAAATCAATTGGTTGATTGATTCAATTATTTGGTATTTCAAACAGCGTTTACTTTTTTTAAAGAGAGAGAGAGAAATTTTTTAATATTTATTTTTTAGTTTTCAGTGGACATAACATCTTTATTTTATTTTTATGTGGTGCTGAGGATCCAACCCAGTGCCTATCGCATGCCAGGTGAGCCTGCTACCACTTGAGCCACATCCCCAATCCAGCATTTACTTTTGCTTATTCATTTTCAAGGAGCTGGAATGGAATCTATTATCAGATACTAGTCCTGACTCTTCTAATGCAGGGTAATGTGCAATATCACAGGAAAAGTAAGCAAAGGCGTTTGGCATGCCCGAAGGAAAGAATTTTGATTCAGTCCTGGATGGATGTTATGGGGGAGAGAATTTGGGAATTCTTTTTAAAGAAGGTGGTAGTTATCTCTGAAAGGGTGAACAGGTGTTTCCCAGGAAGATTCATTCAAGGTAAAAGTGAGCTTGAAAGGTTCATAATACAAAAGAACAAGGAATGCCAGGATTCACAGGAAGTTTAAAGAGTAGAGCTTTAAGATATAGTTTAAATTTGGTGCAAAGAAATAATAAATAAAATTTCAGCTAAGATGTTGTCAACCTCAGAAATGGCTTCATACTAAGCAAAGTAAGCAATCCCCCAAAACCAAAGACTGAATGTTCTCTCTAATAAGTGGATATTGATCCATAATGGGAGGGGGCAAGGGAAGAATGGAAGAACTTTGGGAAAAGGAGGGGTGAGGGGAGGGGTTATGGGGGCAGAAAAGATGGTGGAATGAGGTGGACATCATTACCCTAGATACACGTATGACTGCATGTACATGTATGGTGTGATGCTACATTGTGTACAACCAGAGAAATGAAAAGTTGGGCTCCATTTGTGTACAATGAATTAAAATGCTGTTGTTTTATATACCTAATTAGAATAAATAAATAAATAAATTTTAAAAAGAGGAAGTAAATCTTATATTTACTTTTTGAAGCCACAGTACAACAATGCAAGTAAAAAGAACAGCTTTTCATTTTAAAAAGAAAGGAATAAAGGAAGGAAAGAAGGGAGGGAG
>NW_026000000.1:10396356-10424991 GCF_001458135.2 Marmota marmota marmota | reverse complement strand
GAAAGAGAGAGGGAGAGGGAGGGAGGGAGGAAGGAAGGAAGAAAGAAGTGGCTTAATGTATCACCCTAAGGAAAGAATCTTGATTCTCAGTCCATGCATCAGGGGAAGTTTGAAAGTTTGGGAGCAAGGGGGAGCAGGTTGCTGGTGGGCAGTCAGGTATATAGTAGATAACTTGCTGATGGTTTCTCCTTGATAAATAGGGTGATGACACAGTGGGATCCTGTGCACTGCAGGTCACCCTGTGCTACTCCTCTACCCAACTGATCCAAGGGCAGAGTCTGATCTGGATCAAATCATGTTGAAAGGAATCACTCTTGCTTGAACTCTTATTGCACCAGATTCAGTACCAAATATAAATTGAATTCAAATGCCCATCTTAGTAAATGTTACTTCAATATGACAACTAAATTTCAGAATCTGTCCATTGGTGGACTGAATATAATATCTTATTTTTTTAAATCATAAAACTTAAACAGGAATTTTGGCCTGACATGGTTGTTTGAGGTTATTGTTTAATGTATTTGCACTGGAGACAGGTAAGTTCTTTCATCAGGCATCAACTATTTGAGTCTATGTTTACATTGCACATTTGCCTACAAAACCTTTCTTTTTTAAAGAAAAGAATGCATGGAAGAGATCCAATCTTCTTGCCAATGATGGATGGTTTCTACTGTGGATTTGTGCCCTAGCTTTCAACTCCCTGGGAGCTTCCATGCTAGCTTTAGGCCCCATAGATTCCATTTTCAGTAGACAGTTTGATAAAAGCCTGCATTTTGAATTTTGGAAAAGTTTTCAGTCCACTTCATGGTGATTTTTGTTGGTGGAATTTTATCAGATATTGCTCTCAAAATCAGGCAAAACACCAGGTAGCAGAGCAGAGCAAAATGTATGGAAATGTAGTTACATGGAACAGAGGGATCCGAGGGCATAGGATGAGGTCATTATGGGTGAATAACTGGTGCTGAGTTCCTTTCTGTCTGATCCCCAAAGCTCTCAAGCAAAGTTTGAAATACCAAGCTCTTGTTAGTGTTGGGATTTTTATTCCTTGGAAATCACAATTAGTTACCAATTGCTGTTTCCTATCAGATCAGTTTGGACATTAGTTGGGAAAAGTCCCTTTTGGGTGGTTTCATATTGATGATGCCAAATGCCTGTGGGATTAAATAATTGCACAGATATCTGTCTATATACACAAAAGATAAAGATCCTATATATATGAATACACTTCCAGTTTTCAATTATCTTTGACAGAATTGTGGCATAGTTAATACAAGTTATTTATGTTTGCATTTATATTGCATTAGATAAACTTCTGTGTTTATGGAGAGGCAAAGTCTGCACTTGGAAACCAATACCTAGATCTACTCACTTGTTTTTTTGTTTCTGGCATTTTGGTCTAAATTTTTTTTGTGTTGTAATTTCTTCATCTGTAAAATAGAGATAATAGCACTTATTTCATATGGTGCTTTGAAGGTTAAAAGTCATTAAAAGGAAAATGTTAATTTTAATGAAGCCTAATTGAATCACATTTTTCTCTTATGATGTAATCTTTTGTTTCCTAAGAACTTTTTTTTTTGCCTAACCCAGGACTACAAAGATTTTTCTCATATGTTTCATTTTAGAATTTTGCATTTCTAGGTTTTAAGTCTATAATTCATTTCAAATTGATTTTTGCATGTGGTCCAAGTAAGAATTAAGGGTTTGGTTTTGTTTCATGAAGTTGATATTCTAGCATCATCTGTTGAAAATACTACCAATTCTCATTTAATTACCTTTCAAGTTTTATTGAATATCAAATAACTGTCTATTTGGTCCCTTTGGTCTATTTGTTCACCCAATTCCACATTGTCTTTATGACTACAGTTTTACAGTAAGTCTTAAATTGGGTAGGGTGAGTCATACAACTTGGCTCTTCAAAAGACATTGTTAAGAAAATGAAAAGAGAAGTCTCAGACTAGGAGATAATATTTGCAAAGCATACATATGTCTTTGTTTTTTGTCTACTCACATCTCTTTTTGTAAGTCTCAGCATTTTAGACTTAATACTTGGCAGAGTGTTTGAAGACCCCCCAAATAATTCAAGGACTTAGATATCATTATCGTCATTTTGAGAAGATTGCTTTTGCTTCTCTATATAACTAGGGCAATGATCTCAAATGTATGTTTTATACATATTCATTTATAAGTTCATCTCAGTGAAGTTCAATCAACTTCTTGTATACAATGAAGTATTATTTCACCCTCCTTTTATCCATAGAAAATTACTAAAAAATGACATTTCTTTCTGAAAATGTCATTCCCCCTTGATTATCTTGTGTGTGTGTGTGTGTGTGTGTGTGTGAGAGAGAGAGAGAGAGAGAGAGAGAGAGAGAGAGAGAGAGAGATAGTGAGCGATTTTTAGCTTACTTACCTTTTAAGTTCTCCTAACACAATATTTAAGGATACAAATTTCCCCTATATTATATGCTTTATGCACTAATATTTCTAAACACTTTCTGATATCCCGTGTGATTTCTCATTCACCTTCATTCTTAATGCATTCTTTCTTTCTTAAATACTTGTAACATTTTGGTCAACTTTTTTGTCATTGACATTTAAACTCATCTTGTCACAATTGGAATATATTCTCTGAGTGATAAGAAATTTTTACAAATTTTTTGAGAATTTATTTACTAGCCTGGCACATGGCCAATCATAAAAATTATCTTGTATTCTCTAATTTTTTGATTCAGTATATCCTTTAGATCAATGAGCTACCTGTATTATTTTCCATATATTTAATATATTTCAATGTATGTAGATGTCTAACATCATTAATAATCAAGGAAAAATCAATCATGTGTACAATGAAATACTATTTTGCCCTTATTATGTCCATAGGAAATCACTAAAAAAAGAAACCTGAATAGAGTGTATGGTTCCACAAAATCTTTCCTTCATTGATGGCCATATAAATTGCTGAAACCATCTGGGAAGATAGGACCTCATTGTGTTACTCTGCTTCCAGTCACTGTAACAACATATCTGAGATAATTTACTTAAAAAGCAGAAAGTTTGTTTTGATATGTGGTTTCAGCGTATGGTTGGATGTCCCTGTTGCCTTTGGCTCTATGTTGAATCAGAACATCTGGTAGAGTGGAAAGAGTATATGGTGGAGAAAGTTGTTTACCTCATGGTGACAGGGAAGTAAAGACAGAGAATAAGTGATGGGTATTGCACATTCCCATTGAGAGCATGCCCCCAATGACCTAAGGCCTCCAATAGGCCCCACATCCTATAGACTCCACCATCTCTCAATACTGCCATGGCATGAGGATCAAGTCCATCATGTGGGCTTTTGGGGGACATTTAAAATCCAAATATAGCACTCATTATTTATGCACTTTATCATCTACAGTTTCATGTTTTGTATATCTTCAAGCAAAATGTTCACACAAGAAAATTGATAGCAATGATATTTACAGATATTCTAAAAACAATTCACATGCTTATCAAAAGGAGAGAATGTGAGTAAACTTAGGTGTGTATATATAATGAAATGAAAATAAACTGGAGAGACTTACTACAATATGAATAAGATGACGATGTACATAGTTAAATGAGAAAATACACCCAAGATACTATGTACAGCATCACACTATTTTTATAAAGTGAAAATTGTAAATACAAACTATAACTTTAAGGAACACATAAGAGTAAAATAACACTTCAGCCATCCCTCCTAATCTATGGGTTCCACATCCATGGATTAAACTAACTGAAGTTTGAAAATATTTACAGAAAAATGATGTCTGTACTGAACATGCACAGATATTTTTCATTGTTTCCTAAGCTATAGAGCATGGCAACTATTTTTATATCATTTGCAGTGTATTAGGAATTTAAGTGATCTAGAGATTATTTAAAGTGACAGAAGGACATGTATAGGTTATTTGGAACTATTATGCCCTTCATATAAAGGACCTGCACATCCGAGAATTTTGGTATACTGGAAACAAATTGGGATGCTTATTATAAAATGGTTCCTTACTATAAAATTATACGGGTCCTAGAATTATTCCCCCAGGTCATACCAGCAAAGGGAACAATATATATACACAGGAAATCACACAACAACCCAATAGTGATGTCAGCAGGGACTTAAGGGAGTGCTGGCCCTTGCTTCTACTGATAGAGGCTCCTGAGACTGAGGTGCTGGCAGCATAGCCACAGTGGCATCTGCTTCTCCAGCTTCATGATTGGAATCATGCAACTTCTAATCCCTGGGCTACTCACTTTTCTCCTTTCTCTGCTTTATGTCCTCCACCCTATTTGCAGCCAATTCTTTGTATTAAAATTCCATCCTCAGAAGAGCCTAGGAAAATTTTACTTTCAGGAGTAGACATTTTCCTTTTTTTAATTTTAATTTTTTTAATTTGTTTTAATTAGTTACACATGACAGTACACTGACCTTGACATATCATACATTTGAATCAGATGGGATATGATTTCTCATTTTTCTGAGTGCACAGGTTGCAGAATCACATTGGTCATGCAGTCACGTATATACACACAGTAATAATAATGTCTGTTATATTCTGCTGTCCTTCCTTTCCCTCCTTCCCCTCCCCTCCCCTCCCATCACTTCTTTCTACCCAATCGAATGTGATACACTTCTTTTTTTTTTCTCCTCACATCATCATACATGTATTCTGTATAATGATGAGGGTCTCCTTCCATCTTCCATGCAATTCCCCTTCTTCCTTCCTTTCCTTCCCATCTCTCTTCCCTATTTAGTGGTAATCTTCTTCTCATGTTCTTCCTTCCTACCCCATTTTGAGTCACCCCCCTTATATCAGAGAAGACATTCAGCATTTGTTTTTTAGGGATTGGCTAGCTTCACTTAGCATAATCTGTTCTAATGCCATCCATTTCCCTGCAAATGCCATGATCTTGTTATTTTTTAGTGCTGCATAATATCTCATTATGTATATATTTGATGCCTAAAATTATTAGACATCATTTATGTGTATAAATGCCACATTTTTGTTATCCGTTCATCCACTGAAGGGCATCTAGGTTGGTTCCACAGTCTAGCTATTGTGAATTGTGCTGCTATAAATATTGATGTGGCTGTGTCCCTGTAGTATGCTGTTTTTAGGTCTTTGGGGAATAGACTGAGAAGAGGAATAGCTAGGTCAAATGGTGGTTTCATTCCCAGCTTTCCAAGGAATCTTCATACTGCTTTCCAAATTGGCTTCACCAATTTGCAGTCCGACCAGCAATGTATGAGTGTACCTTTTTCCCCGCATCCTCGCCAGCTCTTGTTGTTTGACTTCGTAATGGCTGTCATTCTTACTGGATTAGACATTTTCTACATAAAGGATGTAAAAAGATATTTCAGTAAGTTGCTAACAAAAAAAAGATTGTACAGAAAGAAAGATGGACTTTAAAATTATTAGGCATCAAGAGAATCACTACACAGTGATAAAGTATTCAAGTGTCAAGATGATATAAAATTTTTAAATATGTTTACACCTAGCAATTCTCAAAATGTGCAAGGCCAAAACTGATAGAGTTCCAGGAAGGTCTGAAAAATCTCCAGTATATTATTAACTTCAAAATACTTTTTTGATTATAAATATGTCAAGCAGGCAAAAACCTCAAAATATTCCTGGTAGGCCAGGAACATTGATCAATTGAATTTATTATTCAATATTGATAGAGTATACATGATTCTCAAGTATACAAGGAACATTACAAAATTTAATCAGATACTATCTCATAAACCAAGCCTCAAAAAAATCCACAGCATATGTATTACAGAGTTCATGTTTATTGACCATAATAATTAAATTGAAGCTAAAATTAAACAACTTAGAGATTTTGCATATCTTAAAATTATAAAAATCTTCTAAGGATTTAAATAATAAGTTATAATGGAAATTAACAATTCCTAGAATTATATGATAATAAATACACTACATGTCAGCATTTAGAGACATAGTAAAAGAAGTGCTAAAACAAAAATTTAAAACTCAAAATGCTTAAAAAGTAAAATAATAAAGGCAAAAAATAATCATGAAATTAGGGAAAGAACAAAAGAATTATTCCAAAGAAAAGTGCTACAGAAAAGATTAATATAGTAAAGACTTGTAACATTGATTATTTAAAAAAGAAATTAGAAGCTAAAAAATAGCATTTTTTAAAAATTGATCATGGGGAAAAGGAAAGCTAAGACAAATGACATTTTCAATGTGAGAGAGGACATAAATAAACAGATTTAAAATCAAATATGACCGAAGGGCTATTAACAAGCAGATGTCAATAACTTTCAAAAAAGAAAATTGGAAAAATTTAAAAATATAACTTACTAAAATGGACACTAGAAGAACTAAAATTGATGCAACAATTATAAATCTTCTGACTAAATAAATAGCTTTACCCATCCCTGAGCTACATCCCAAGCCCAACAAGAAAATTTTGACAAGAACTCAAACATACTATACATAGGAGATATTACTTAAATATGACCATACAAAAATTTTAAGTTTTTATTCATCAAAGAATACTGCAAACAAAGTAAAGTTATAAACATGGAAGTTATGTATGTAATATATATAATAGGAAAGGATCAAAATATAATGTCTAGGGAGTTACTTTAAAGCTGTTAGAAAAATATGGACAGACACTTTAAAAAAACACAAAAGAGGAATAGATATGCACAAGCTTCAGGAGTCACCTCTGCACAGTGAACTTTGAAGAGATATTTACTCTCATTGTGAGAAAAACTCAAAGGAAGAGGAAAATAAAATACCATGTCACACCTCACAAATTTACAAATTCTCAGGAGCCTAAGTTTAGGGATAAAAGTTCATGGGTAGACTCCTGTTTCACAATTCATTATAGTTGTTTAATTGTAGTAAAGATGGTTACATTCAAATCAACTTGGTCAAATGGCCTGGGTTCTCAACCTGGAAGTTCATTGACCAGGAGACTCAGTTCTGGCAGTTATAGGGCCCTTTTAGAGTCCACTCCAATCCCTTCCTCCACCTCCACCAATCCTCAATCTCCAAATTGACTTGCCACACCACACTCCTTGCCCCACACCTGCCTCACAGGGCTTCCCTGTTCCACCCTAACCCACCTTGCCTATCCCCCATGCTTAGGCTCCAATGTCCCTGACCACATACTGCCCAAGCCTCTCCCCACCTTTTCAGGCTGTCTTGTCCCTCAAGGAGATTAGTCTTTGGAGACCAAAGCAAAGAATGTGGACTTCCAGAAGGGAGGAAGGGTAAGCTATACCTTGACACCCTCTGTCCCTCATGGGCTATTCCAGTCCAGACAGAGCCCACTCTGTTTTCAAAGTAATTGTAATTTAACTAAAGTCAATATTTTCTGGGTCCAACATGGAAAGTTGAAATATTGTCAAGAGACAAAATTAATTTCTATTAACTTTTAATTAGTAGCAGGGGCAGTTTTAGTTATTGTCACTTCCGACTTTTAATTTAGTCGGTGTGGGTTTTCCTAACAACCTAATAACAATTTTCATTTTTAATTACTAAAAGACATATGATTTATGTTCCTTCTTAACAGATCCATGTGTCAGATTCAGCAATTCTGCTATAGATAGACACAGAAAAGTCAGTAAGAGATGACAGAGGCCAGAAGCTCCAGCTGTTGTTACTAAACCCTTGAATTCATGCAGGGTCCCCAGGGTGAACCCACACACTTCCATATGCATGAAATCATGCTCTTCCTTGTGACCCTGACCAGCAAGCTGTGATCTAGGCAGAAAGTTTCCACCAACTTCCCATCTGGGTTTTCTTCGAAGCTCATACTCCTCCTCTTGAAAATCCTGCTGTTGGTATCAGTTTGGAAGGAGAGATCTCATCACTACTGGGATTCTAGAAGGCTCGTTCCCAGTCTCTGGGTGAGGGCCATGGGTCAATCTCACCTTTTAAAAGCTCTGGAATTATCATTTTCTACTAGGGTAACTGTGAAGTCTGAAACCACAACCAATATCCTCCTGCAGAAACTACAGGAAAACCCAGATCCCCTTATGTTTAGTTTATTCATTCATCTACCCATTTGTGATTCATTCTGTCAGACACTCAATAGTCATCATAGTTTTAATATGAGCTGTGTCCAAATCTAGCAAATGGAGGGATTATGCCATAGTACAAAACTCATCACTTTTAGTTCATCAAACAGAAAGAGGTCAGTCAACCTATTGAATTCCCATGGAATCCATTGAAAGTAGAGGAGACTCCATGAGATATCCCATATGACCCGAGTGACTCAGGGAACAGAGATCTCATTGTCCAGCACATGAGATCCAATGAGTTATCACCTTCATTGAACCAGCAGAATTTTTATCACCTCCCCTCCTCCCTTTCCAATAACCAGGAAGTGCCAGGCCCTCCCAATGCTTTGATATCGTTTGATTGTTAGAAAAATTCTTTGCAGAGATATTTGTGTGCCTGTGTGTGGGGGTCTGGATTTAATAAAAGCCTGTGCAAGAGCCAAACTATCAAAACATTAAGAACCCACAAATATGTGGCTTGACTCCTAGAATTTTTCTTCTGTTTTTCATGTCACCAATGATTGAGACGTTAGAATCACCAAGCTAACCGTGAGAGACACTCATGGTATAGTGGGGTGAGCCCTTGACTTGACATCAGAGCACTATGTATTACTGAGTTTCCCAACTGCCATGATCCCCACATGGTGTCCCCAAACTCCCATGGTCTGCCATGTTCCTGAAAATAAAGGGCCATTCTGTGGTGCTGTGCTAGCACACATATCCCATATTGTGTTCTCTCAAATCCAAACGGGTCTGCTAAATAAGGTCCACCTCCATTCAGCGATTCAATATAAGACCTAGAAGCAGGTGCTCGGGGTCCTCTCTCTCTCTCCCCTGCATCTTCCCAAGTGTATAAAACTTGCATCTCTTTTGGCCATGGCCATTGGTTAACCCTTGTTTGATCCTCCTCCCAGACTTCCGTTGCTCACATCATGGCTCACTGAACTCAGGTACTTAAAGTCCTTCTGGTAGCCCCACATTTTTTTTGCAGTGCCTTATCCTCCTTTCTACTTTTATTCTTGCAATTCATTTTGTTTTCTAAAGCCAACTGTACTTTCTCTTTTAGAAAGCTCCTCTTGTTTGTCCCCTCCATTTTTTTTAGCTTTTCTCTTAAATATATTCTTTTAGTTGATAGACCTTTATTTTATTCGTTTATATGCAACACTGAGAATCAAATCCAGTGCATCACACATGCTAGGCAAAATCAGAATTTCTTATTTCACTACTAATCACATGATAGCACTAAGCCACAACCCCAGCCCGCTGTCTCCTCCTCTTTAAGGGTTCAATCAGCCTTCCTAGTAAGATACTGGAGGATTTGTTCACTCCAAATCCAAATGGCTGAGATGGCTGGAGGATTGCCGGTGGAAAGCCTAGGTTATGTCTGCCAGAGGACAGTGTACAGGCAGTCACAGGACAGCATAGGAAGACATAGAAGAGATGTGAGAGGTTGCCTGAGTGCAAAACACTGGGGAGAAAAAAATCTAAAAAATAAATGTTTTATTAAAGATTCTGTGTGGTTTGCTATGTCAAATCTGGGCTCTGTCTTCCATATGATTTACGATAAAGAGCTGGATCCTTTCTAGTGGTTTCGAGGAACAGCAGACGCTTCTTTGGTGGAGACACCAGATGCCATGTGCTACTTTTGTTTTCCTTCTCTTTTTCTCTTCCCTCTCCTCCCTTTTTCCTTTCCTCCTTCCTTCTCTCTCTTTGTTTTTTACTTACTCTTGTATCTCCCACAATGTTAAAAAAAGGAATAGTGGGGAATTGGAGTTGGGTCACGTAGCCGAGATCCCTTCGGAGCTTTTGGAAGACCAGAAATAGGAAAACAGCTGCTTTATGTCCTAGCAATGCATCTTGGTGGCTCTGCATTTTTAGATAAATCACTCAGCTTCCCAAAGTTCATTTTACTCATGTTAAGTGAGGATAATGAATGTTTCCTTACATGTTTACTGTGATGGTTGAATAATCAAATAGATGCATAAGTATTTTTTAAGCTACAAAGTGCTATTACAATTCATTAGACTTTATCATTGAATTAAAGTAATTTGCAGAACACGTTTTTTAAAAAGGACCACTGTGATTGTGATGTTTTATTCCAGCCTCAGTGAATCTGTGTCTGCACATGAGCTCTGGCCTCACCCCTTTGTCTCAACTCCTGGAACTGCTGGAGGGTTGCTGGCATGTCACTGTGATCAGTGGAAGGAGGAGGATGCACTGAGCCTGGTGTGGAAGCAAGGAGTAATGCCAAAGCATCTGCTCCAAGAAGTCAGAGGCCACAGACAGAGAAATCTGGTTTTAATTTTTTTTAGCTAAGAAGTTTTAGAAAATAATTTGCTTCATTTTCTTGATGTGATGCCTGAAGGAAAAATAATAATAAAACAAAATGGGAGGAGGGAAGGTTATCTGCCAAATGACATTTTTTTTCCTATTCTTTCTGCTTCTATTCCTAGAAAAGAGAAATTGAAAACTGCAGGGAAAGTGTTGATGGTATACTTGAATTTCTTATTTTGCCACTAATCACATGATAGCAAATTTCTTTTTGGAGGAGAAGAGGCCAATGTTTCTCCTGACCCCACTGTTGTTTTTAGATGTGGAGGAAAGACAGTGTAGTGGCATTTATTTGGTGCTTACTACGTGCAGGCACCATATAAAATGAAATCTGGTCCTAGCCAGAATGACTGTGGTTAGCTCAGTACCCTGGAGGTCACATAAATTAGGGGTCACCGAGGATGCACATGGGAGCAATACAGCCAGGATGTGAACGTGTGTCTCTCATTCCTGGACACACATCATCAAGCAGGATTCTGCCTTCCTGATTTGGAAACTATAAAACAAGTTTAAATGCTCAATTTAAAATTTTCAAAACACTCATTCCAGAACCACAAGCTTGAAGCCACAGAGAAAGCTGTGCAGCTCCCCCTACTTTCTTTACTCCCATTGCCCCAGCACGTTGAAGCTGGTAATATTTGAGGATAGGAACCCAATTGTGTTAGTCAGCTTTCTGTTACTGCAGCAAATACCTGAGATAATCAACTTACAAAGAGGAGAGTTTTATTTTGGCTCACAGTTTTGGAGATTTCAGTTGATAATTGTTGGCCCTCTTGTTTTTGTCTTGTGGTGGGACATCATGGTGCAAAAGCACACTGGAGCATTCACCTGATGGCAGGAAAGCAAAAGAGAGAAAGAGGAAGGGGCAGCGTCCCACAACCCCTTTCAGATGTATACCTCAGTGACCAGAAGACCTCCCACTTAGCCCCACTTCTTTAAGGCTCCACAACCTCCAGAAAGCACCAACATGAGGACTAAAACTTTAATACAGGGACCTTGGGGAGATAGTCCTATCCAAAACATAGGACTGATGCACATCCTAAAGCTTCTCTGAAGATTGTGTTTTCAAAGAAGAAAAATGAGGTCATGCTAAAATCCAGTAATAGTCCTTTCCTTGAAAATTCTTGAATAATAGGAAATGATTTGGTGATTGGGTCTGTGTATGGCCCAACCTCGATGAAAATAGGGCAAGGAGAACAGAAGACCCCTTTGCAAGGAGAATAGTCCAATGCTGACCTGCCTGCCACCCCACTTGGCATGGTGATTTCTTAAGCTAATGTATGGGGAAAAAAATGGTTCATACAGCTTTACATTAAGGAAAGAGGATGACGAGTCATACAAGTATATGCACGACACTCCACAGTTCATAGTAATTTTGGATGTTGTGGAAACTCTCCACTAATCTCCACTTACACCCCTTGCAGATGGACACTGTCTCCCATCTCCACAGCACATCCTGGCTGGTGCCAGGATTAGAGAATACTGCCAGCATGGCTCCTCTTCAGCACCTGTCTCCATTCCTGCCACCAATTCTTTATGTGCTTTCTAAGAGCCAACTGTCTTTCACCCAACACTTGATTATGCCACTCTCGTTTGTTATTTTTATTAAATAGTTTAATGTTTTGTAAACTGACCGTATGACAGTAGATGAAGTATGTGTATGAGAAATGTTTTTGTGAAAATTATATTGTCTAATTTAAGATACCAATGATTTAAGGCAGATCACTCTTTGATATATTATTTAGAAAGAAAAAAAATAAGGAAACCATGATAAAACACTGATTGTTAAAACATTCCAGAGAATTTAAATGTGAAATAAAATGCATATTAAGAATGATAATATATGATAAGTTAGATCTTTTGGAAAAACTAGGAAGAAAGATAATTGCTGGATTCAAAACAAATATATAGTTGAGTATTCACATATACTAGAGTACAGCAACTAAACCTCTGGACACATATTCAAGAGGAATTCTTATATATGCATAATAGGAGACACATACAAGAATGTTCTTAGCATACCGTTCATGATGAAAAGGTATGGAACCAATCCAATGTCAATAAAAGGAAAAAGGATGCACAAAATATGGCATATTCACAGAATGGAACATTTCACAGCAGTCCAAACAGCAATGACAACAAAAGTCTGAGTCAATCTTAAGAATATACCATTAAATGATAAAAGTAAACTCTGAAATATTTTTAGCATGACACTTTTCACATAAAGTTAAAATTAATTAAAATGAAATTAGGTACACATTTTAAAATATTAATTAATGAAAATACAATGAAAATCTTTCCTTTTTATTAAAGGAAAGTAGAAAAGGGACATGGTATTCATGATAATGATTAGTGGGTTAGAAGAATTAGGGGGGTAGGAAGAGGGAAGAAAATACAGTTACATTTGGTGGAATTCAAAGTTATTAATGGTGGTTGTATGAGTGCATTACACAAGATCGTGTAATACGTGTCTTACAGAATGAAATAAATAAATATTGTATTTTATAATTATAAAATTTAAATTATAGAAATAAATAATAAAATAACTAGCTAAATAAAAGACAGTTGTGCATCAGTCAGTGATGACGATGTGTTTTGGACCAGGAGATGCAATTCTGTGCAACTGAGGTCCAAATAAAATAAGTCATATACAGGACAAGTGTATTGCTAAATAGCAGTATTTTCTAATTGAAATTAAAATGTCTGTATTCTGTTATTAACTTATAGAATTAAAAAAATATTTTGGATACAGGCTTTTGTTGATTGTATGTTTGTGAATAGCCCCTCTTATTCTGAAAGTTGTCTTTGATGAACAAAAGTTCTTAAATTTCAATATAGATTGACTTATCACATTTTTTCTTTTATTGTTTGTGAATCTGTAGGGGAAAAAGTCACTTTCCTTATCACAAGATCTCAAACATACATTATGTTCCCTTCATAGTGTTTAATCTTATCTTCTCTCTTCTCTACTTTTCCCTCCCCTCTCCACCCCTTCTCTCTTCTCTCCTCTCTTTCTATTTCTATACTTCACATTTAGATCTGCAATTCATCTGGAGTTTGTGTTTGTGTGTTGGTGTTTGGTGAAAGGACATGGTCCAGTTCAATAATTTTTACCTATAGATATTCTATTGATGAAGTGCCTTTTATTGAAACTGACATCATTTCCTCTAGTAAACTTCAGTTTTACTTTTCCGTCAATATATGTGAGTTTGATTTTGGAATCTCCACTCTAGTCTACTATTTGGTTTGAGGTTTTAGGACTAAAAATAAATTTGTACTATCACATGATCATTTTCTAACTTTATTTTTCTGCTTCAAGGTGGTTGTGATTATTCTCAATTTTTTTGCACTCTAGATGAAGTTTAGAATCAGCCTGTCAATTTATTCCCACCTCAATAATAATATTAAAAATAAACTGACTTTTCCCTCAACGAATATAATTTAGCTTTCTATTTTTATGCCTAATTTGATTTCTTCTGTAAAGGTCTTAGTTTTAGTGTAGAAATTTTCCATATTTTTTAGATTCATTCTTAAGTATTTGGTATTTGATGTTATTTCAAATTGCATCTTTTAAGTTTAATTTTATACTTTTCTGTTGTTGGATTAAAAAGCACAATTTATTCTATACATCATATCTCCAAAGATATTACTAAACTCTCATGTTAGTTCTGATAGATTTTCTCTAAATTCTCTTGAGTTTTCTGGGTAAACATTGTAGTGTTCTTTGCAAATAAAAAATTTTTTTCTTCTTTCACTTACTTTCAATTTTTAAAAAGTTTTTTTATTCCTTCATTATACTGCCTCCAGTATAATGTTGAATAAAAGTGGTGTAGTACACACTACTGTTTCTAATTGCAGGAATATTTTGCTATGGAATATGATTCTAAATGCAGATATTGTAGACGTTTTATCAGATTAAGTAAATTCTTTATCTCTAATTTATTAGGACTTTAAAAAATATTTTTAGTTAATGATGGACACATGCCTTTATATATTTTTATGTGGTGCTGAGGATCACATCCAGTGCTTCACATGTGTGAGGCACGTACTCTACCATTGAGCCACAACCCCAGCCCATAATTTATTAGGACTTTTATCATTAATGAACATTGGATTCGATAAATATCTTTGCTGAAAAAAGGTGATCAAATTTTTCCCCTTTCTCTGTTGAATATGTTGAATACTGTTGAAGTATTACATCCTTTAAAATCCTTTATAAATGATAGCCCAAGTGTGCATACCCAGAATAGTCCACCTGATAGTAATATATTATCCTTTTTTATATTGTTGAATTTGTTTTGCTATTACTGAATTAAAGATTTTTCCTTCTATGTTCGTGAGAATGATTACTTTTCCCCCACTCATGAGATTCTTGTCAGGTTTCAGAATCAATATTATGCTGATTTCATAAAAAGAGTTCCATCTGTTCCCCTTCTTTTCTGTTTTGTGGAAGAGTTTTGTGCAAGATTATGACATTTGTTCCTTCATTTCTGGAAGAAGTCATAGGTGATGTTGCCAGGGTTTTCTTTATGGAAAGATGGATTCAATTTCATGCTTATCAGAATACTCATATAGTCAGGCATATCTCAATATCTGTATATCAGAATAACATTCTATATCAGAATATTCAAATCTTTATAAAATGTGCAATAATGTTTTCTTTTATTCTGTATATTGGTAATTCGCATCACTTTTTATGTCTATCAGCTTTGCAGGGTTTAACCAGATTTACTAATTTTAAATAACATCAGGTTTGTTCATTTTCTATAGTATGCTTGTTTCAGTTTACTGATATAAAGTTTATGTTTATTATTTATTTCTTTTTCCTTTCCATGGGCTTGCTTTGATGGGATCTTGCTTTTTGAAACAGAATCTTAAATAATTGGTTTCAGTCTTTTTCTCTTTTCTAATATATGCATTTAATGCTATAAGATCTGTTATACATACTTGTTATTTTTATCCCACAAATTTTGGTGAGTCATTATGATTTTTGTTATAATTTAGTTGAAAACAATTATTCTTGAATCAAAAGACTATTTAGAAGGATATTAACTTCTACATAGTTGTGGTGTTTGTAATTATCTTTCTATTAATATTTTCCAGCTTAATTCCATTATAGTTGAAAATATACTATAAGTAATATTGATTTTTTTCCAGCATATATAGCTATTACATAAAGAACTTTAAACCTTTTAGCCCTCATTTAGTCCTAGTGCTGCCTGAAAATTGTTTAATGTTAACATGCCAGTTTTTTTATGAGTTATGTAGTTTACAGATATCTTCTCTCAATTTCCAGCTTATCTTTTCATTATATTAACAGTCTTCCATAGAGAATAACTTTTTGATTTTAATAAAATCCAACTTAATTTTTTATTTCGTGGATCATCCCCAAACCAAGGTCAACTAGATTTTCTCCTATGATACTAAAAACTTCATAATTTTGCATTTTTATATTTTCACAACTATTTAGTATGATCATTTTGAATTATTTTTTTTGTGTGAAAATTTTAAGGTTTGTGCCTAGGGTCACTCTTTGGTATATGGAGTTTCACTTGTCCAGATCATTTGTTGAATAAACTGTCCTTTCTCCACTGAATTGCCTTTTTTCCTTTTTCATTCGGTTACATTAGTACAGAGCTCTCTTTCTGGATTTTCTATTCTGTTCCTTGATCTATATGCAGTTGATCTATATTCTATGCTATATTGATTACTATAGCTTTATAATAATCTTGAGTTTAGGTAATGTGAGTCCTCCAACAATGTTCTTTTTCTTCAGTATTATGTTAGCTGTGCGAGATATTTTGCCTTTTCCTGTTACATTTGTATCAGTTTGTCAATATTTACAATGCAATTTCTTAGAATTTTAACTGGGGTCATATTTAATCTATAGATCCAATTAGAAAGTACTGATAAATAAAAAAAGAATCTTCCAATCTATGAACATGAAACACCTCTTTGTTGATTTAGATATTCTTTATTTCTTTCATCAGCTCAATTCGAGAATTTTCTTCCAGGTGGAGTTCTGACTGATATAATCCTCTTGCTTCCATAGCTCTCTAATGTTTTCAAATAGTATTCATAATAATTGATCTGGTTTGTTTTCTGGTTATGGTAGCAGGAGTGTCGGCAAACCCAGAAAAAGGTAAGAAATCACTTTTATTCACTTTTTGGATTTATCTTTCCATTAAAAAATACATTGAAATGTGTGTGTGTGTGTGTGTGTGTGTGTGTTCTGTATATTTGTCTGCCCCTTCTTTATAAACAGTGAATATCGTATGCATGTTTCTTTACATTATCTTTTTTTTTCCATCTGGGAGTAATTATTAGAGATCACTTTAAAACACTGTATATATATATTCCTCATGCCTTTTTACCAGTGAATGTACATAATTTGGCCACTATGTCCATAGTTTGTTTTATCTTCTGCTATGACAAAGAGTACAACCACAAAAGCCTTGTTATTAAGTAGGTATTTTAAAGTTCCAGGTGGAAAGGCATTATGTTTTTAAATAAATTTTAATTATCTTGATTTACGCTCTGAAAATTCTGTTTGTATTTTATTCTAAGTGTCTTTGTGGCCTAGAATATGAATGAGTTTCATGTGTACTTGAAAAGTTAAGCTATTGTCTATTATAAGGGCTCAGATTCAGTGATAGATCAATGAATTCTAGTTTATTCATCATGTTGATTAGGTCATATTTAAACACTTAAGAGTGTTTTATCCATTTGATCTGCCTTGAAGTGACAGAGTGAGCTAAAATATCTTATTATTAGTGTGATCTTATTTTTTCTTTCATCTCAGGAAATTTCTTTTTTTTTTTTTAAATTGCCATTTTGCTGTCAGTTTTAAGAATGTGGACAACTATTATATATTCATTGGAAATCATAGGGTATTATTAAACATATACTTTAAAAATAATTTTCATGCAAATATTGCTTGATAAGTTATCAAGATCGTAACTCCTATTTTCTTTTTTTTTTTTCACTTGCCAAATATAAATTTGCCCATCACTTTTTTATTGCTCACATTTCAGAATCTCTTGGGTTTAGGTATATCTTTTGCATACAATATGCTATTGGATTTGGCTTTATTAGCCAATCTGAAAATCTTTTTCTTCTGAAGACCCCAAAGAGATAAAACAATTTTGATCAAAAACAGCAATGCTGGAAACATCATAATACCCATTTCAAATTATATTACAGAGACATAGTAATGAAAACAGCATAATACTGGCATAAACACACACACACACAGAGTAAAATGGAATAGATTAGAGGACACATAGACAAGCACACAGAGCTATAACCTTATGATTCTTAATAAAGATGCCAAAACCACACATTGGAGAAAGGACAGCCTCTTTAACAAATAATGCTGGGAGAACTGGACGTCCATAAGTAGATCAAAACAAGGTCTCTCTCTCTCTCTCATCCTGTACAAAAATCAACTTAAAGTGAATCAAAAATCTAAATGTAAGACTTGAAACTTTGAAATTGCTAGAAGAAAACATAGGGTAAGACACTTCAAGACATAATAACAGGTAACAACTTCCTGAATGGAATTCCTGTAGCTCATAAAACAATACAAGAATCAACAAAACAAGATGGCATCAAATGAAAAAACTCTGCACAGTAAAGTGAAGAGATAGCCTACAGAATGGGAGAAAAATCTTTTTCCAACTCCTCACTTGATAGAGCATTAACATTCAAAATAAATAAATAAAGAACTCAAAAAACTTAATACCAAAGAAACAAACAACCCAATGAATAAATAAGAAAATGAAATGTAGATATATTTTTCAAAAGAAGAAATACAAATGGCCAATAAATATATGAAACAATGTTGAACATCTTCAGCTCTCAGGGAAATGCAAACCAAAATTGCATGTGATTGCATCTCATCCCAGTCAGAATATCTATAATCAAGAATACAAAAAAAAAAAAAAACACTAAATGCAAGAAAAAAAGAACTCTTAGACACTGTTGGTAGAAATGTAAATTAGTATAGCTGCTATACAAATAATTATGTGGTTCCTCAAAAAATTAAAAATATAACTACCATATGATCCAGCTAGACTTCTCCTTAATATATATATATAAATGAATTAAAGTCAGAATACTATGGAGACACCTGCATTCATGTTTATTGCAGTAATATTCCAATAGCTAAGTTATAGAACCAATCTAGGTTCTATAATGAATAGAGTAAATAGAATAGAGTAAATAGTCCTGCAACAAAAGCAAATCTGCTACTGTTCTGTGTTAATTGATTCCAGGAATAGTATAATGAGTGGGTAAAGAAAATGTGGTATGTATACATACAATAGAGTACTATTCAGCCCAAAATAATAACATAATCATATAATATGCAAGAAAATGGATGGAACAAGAGATCATAATGCTAAACAAAATAAGCCAGACAGAGAATGACAAATATTGTATATTTTCACTCCTATGTGGAATCTAGAAACAACAACAACAAAAAGATGATGTGAAAGTAGAATGGAGACTATTAGAGAAGAAGAGGATTAGGGAAAGGGGAGGGGAGGTGACAGAGGATAGTCTGGAGTAGGAATGATCAATGGAGGTTATTTACAAGTATGAATCTGGGTGCTATAGTTTCTCATTTACTTGATTTTCCTGGCCTTCACATTAATCTCTCATAGTCTTCTTCACAGGAGTCTATCCTGTCCCTCCTGACTTCACCACACATTTTATCTAAAAATCTATACCAACTAGGCACATTTGACTTGGTAACAGCCTGGGTACCTCTTCAGGCCTCAGGTTCCTCACTTTTCTTCGGGGGAATTGTTTAGACTAAGGAGGTCACTCTTAGGCCCAACAGCATCTGGAAGGAGTTCCCTTCATGGCTAGAAGAGAGAACCCATATACCCAATTGCTCCCAGAGATGGGGGCATTGCAGTCCTTGCACTGTGTCATGGGTCTCGTCTCTGTTCATATCCCCAAATTCTCCAAGACACCTTATTTTCTACAAGTACAAGATTAATCAGGTGTAGACAGAAATTTGCCAAATATTTGCCCTTATGGGCAGTGGGAAATGAAGGAGGACCCTTGGGTTAAACTTTCCAAACTGAGGGACAGTCTGGAGCCAGGCTGAAGAAGACAAACAGGGAAGGGGTCAAGAGAACCTTTCCCCAGGGAGCCTATGAAAGCACATCCAGGGCTAGCTTGTCTCTCGATTTCCAGGGTTTTCACCATCAATCCCCTGGTTAAAACACCACAGTACATGTTAAAACAAACAACCCTGTTGCCAGGTATCATTAGCCCTGCAACAAAAGCAAATCTGCTACTGTTCCTGTGTTAATTGATTCCAGGAATCAAACATTCATTCCCTTATCCTCAGAATTGGGGGCAACTGTCACAGATAACTGGGAAAATACTTTAGCTTTTGGCACCTTGGGTCTTGACCTAGAGGAAAAGAGCTTCTAATCCCTGAGTATTTAAGACCCTTGTCCTTGGGTCCCTGTTTACATCATCACCTCTCTCATGGGTCTCTCTTCCTAATCACTGCCCAAGTCATGCACATGCACTTTATGGCCAGTTCACTGGTGTCCACTTCATTTCTCATGCTAGTGCTCCATGGCTTCATTCCTTCTCCTCTCTCTCTCTCTCTCTCTCTCTCTCTCTCTCTCTGTGTGTGTGTGTGTGTGTGTGTAGGTCTCTCTCTGTCTCAGCTTAGACTTTTACATCTCTATCCCAGATCCTGTCCAGGCCTCCAACCACTTCTCAGGCCCCATCTCTTCCTCACTTTCACTCCTGTCACATTTTATTCATCAGATAAGGATAAAGCCCAACATTTTATGTTGTGGTTTACTGTTTACTCATCTGTTTCCCAACCAGACATTGAACTTGTCAAGGGCAGAAATCATTCTGCCTTTTATTCCCCAGCACATAGTGCCAGACCCAGGACACTGCGGTCAGTGGTGAATATTTGCTGTATTGGATCATTCTTACTCAACCCTTTAGCCTGGGAAATGGCTCCAGAGCAGCTGCTCCCCGAGTGCATACATGGTGTTTTGGAAAAGATCATTCGACAGGCCCATTGTATGGAGCTCGGCTGCAGGTTCTATTCAGTGGCTGCTCCAAATGTAGATGCAGCACTTGCAACTCTCCTTCAGGATGCAGATCAGTTCCTGGCCCACTGTCCCTCTGAGTCTGCCAGGCTCCTTCCTGCAGACCCAGGACTTCAGAGCATCTCAACACTGCTTCAAATGTGAAAATACAAATTTGAATCTGCAGCCAAGACAGGAAGTGAAGATGATTTGCTCCAGAGAAAACACAGGAAATTGTTCCCCCAGCTCTAGAGAAAACCCTGGCTGAAGAGTAAAGGACAAGTTCAGGCCCTGCTCAGCCACCAAGGGGCTGGCAGTGAGTGGACACTAGATCATGGAGGGATGAAAAAGGGGGTGAGAAGTGTGGGGCCCTAATGCTAGTTGCTGGGCTCCAAGTTCATTAACTGCAAAAACATATAACCTTGCATACCGAAATTCTAAGTTTCTAACCCAAGTAATCTTCTTCCCATATGTGAAGCTGAGATAACTTTTATCTTGACCCACTTATTCTAAGATTTCTTTTTCTTTTTTTTTTTTTTTTTTGTGATGGACCAGAAAGCAGATCCACATAAATTCACTCCTGTGAATTAACAGAGGCAGGTGGGAGGAATGCTCAGTCTCCCAGAGGTAGAAACCATAGATTCTCTTGGGCCTGAGTTTCCAGTCAGGTTCAGATCCTTAGGGTTTAAACCAGTTATTTGTGTTCGTTAACATTTTAAAAATAGAGACTTCCTGTTCTTCAGAAAGCTAAATCCAGCATTCTGAAGTTCTGATGCACTCCAACAAAAGAATAAATTTATCAAAAAAAAAAAAAAAACCAGCCCAAAGTTTACAGAATCATTTTTTTTCTATAAACATGCACACCTGTGCTTGGCCTTGAAGGATAACAGGGTATGAAAGAAATTGCAGCCAGAATCTACCTAAGAAAAACTTGTAAGACCTATTTTGGAAATCTTTGTTAAATCCAAAGTCATAAATATATTGCCCCTGAGGCATTCTTTACCTGAGTCTTTTCCTGAAAATAAAACGTTTGGGGGCTTAATTCTCTATTCCAACTCTATATGTGAAGTAAACTATTAGTCAAAAACATTTATGCAATGTATGCCCTGGGTGAGGGCTTCTGTCAGGTGCTGAGGATATGGAAAGACTTAAGAGGCTCAGAATGAAGATTAATAAAGCAGGCAGGACTCACACAGGCTGAGAATACAGCACACATTGGACATATGTCTTGGGGCAGGAGCCAGAGTGGTGTCAGCAAGGCTTCTAAAACAGATCACAATGACTCTAAGGACAAGGCAAGAAAAGAGGGGTTTGCCAGGTAGAGAAAGAAATTGGCATTCCAGGTAAAATAAATAGATCAGAAAAGGCACAGGAATGTGAAATTGCAGGTGTCTTCAGAGAAGGGTGACAGGTGAAAGCAAACGTCTAACAGGATGAGTGAAAATGCACCATTGAAAAATCAAGTTGTGAAGGAGTAACATTTCCAGACTAAGGTGTTAGGAACAGATGCTCTAGGCAATGGGGAGAGAAACCAGGTTTTTAAGCAATGACATATTCAGACTTAATAGAAAGATTTCCCTGCATCTGTGTAAGTGAAGGGAAGGGAAGATGTGAGTCACAGAAGACCGGACAGGAAGCTGCTGCAATCATGGTGGAATGCAGCAAATAAAATAGCAATGGACTGAGGAGAAAGAGATGAAGTCGAGAAACGTTTAGGATGTTCTGGTAGAGTCCCAGAACATTTTATAAAGGCTTCATTTGGATAATGTCATTAATAATATCAGATGATGTAATATTTACACTATTGGTAATATGTACCAAATACAATTTTAAGTACTTTATACACTGAAATTCACTAAGCCTATAAGTAGATACTGTACTCTATTTAACTGATGAGGAAGCTGAGACTCAGAGTTAGAAAAATCTACCCAAGTTCACACAGTAAATATTGGACCCAGGATTAAAATTCAGTGTATGTGACTCTGGGAGCTATAGCTTAGCCATTTCCCACGCATTGAATTGAAGAAAATGTGCAATGAAGGAGGAGATGCAAGCTGAGGAACAGAATATCAGGTCAGATCTGGACAAGTGAGGTCCAGTGCCCATACACCCAGGAAGACATGTGTCAGGACTAAGGAGAATGCTTCAGAGCCTTGATGTCTGCAGAAATGCCAGATTCCTAGAGAAGAATTCCCCAGAGAAGCAGCACAGTGTGACCACACCAAGCCAGTCCAGTTCCCAACTAGATTCTTCTAGATTCTAGCTGGATCAAGTCACTCCCTGTTTCTGGACCAT
This sequence comes from Marmota marmota marmota, assembly GCF_001458135.2. NCBI lineage: Eukaryota > Metazoa > Chordata > Mammalia > Rodentia > Sciuridae > Marmota > Marmota marmota. The sequence goes on along the minus strand of NW_026000000.1, from coordinate 10,402,227 downwards.
TTTCCTTATCTATGAAATGATCATAATCATACATCTCCATGATTCTGTGCAGACTAAATAAGACAAGTCATATGAAGCTCCAGGTGCAGGCTTTGGTACCTAGATATGACTTGTTAAATACTTATCTCCCTTCCTAGACTGTGTTATTTCCTAAAATGGTACTTGACAGAAAGGGATTGGGAAGTTTCAATATTCTATGTAACTTGTCTGTGGTTGAGAGATGTGCTATCAGAACTATCTCCTCAAAGCCTAGGGAAGACAGAGGGTGGCTTAGGAACAACTCATGCTGAATACTGTGCTCCGCATCCCCAGTCCAATGTATGGGTTGGTCAGCTCTTGACCTGATAACTTTCCTTATGTTCATGGAGGAACTATATATAGCCTGCCTGTCATCACTACTAGGCTCTGGAGGCATAAAGATGATCCTGAGGTTTGAGAAGTCATTTTCACCTTGGAGGGGGGAAGACAGAAAATATTGCAAGAAGAGGTATCCCAGAAATAGCTGTTCACCAAATGTGTTTTGAGATACTTGGAGTTAATGCCATTTCTCACCAAAAGAAGGAAGAAAGATCGTGTCAACTCGTGTTAGTACAACGGGTGCTTTTCAAATGAAGCATAGCATAACAGTGCAAAAAAAAATGCTATCTCTCAGAACATAGGAGATGTTGTTTTCAGAAATGTTCTCAGTTCTTTCATCTCATGGCTCATACATACAAGGATTTAAAGAATTGAAATGGAATGGATGAAACACCATTTAAAAGTCTAGAGGGAATGTCCAGCTCAAATGACTTGCTCCTTCAAACATAGCAACATTCATAGTTGCTAAAATGAAGTTAAATGGGATTGAACTTAAAAAATCCGTAATCTTGGCAAGTGTCAGTCTTGTTGGTGGGAGAGGAGCTTGGGTCTTAATCCTGGATCTCCATCCCCTGCTCTGGAAGCACTATGCTCAGGCTATGTCCCTCTTCCTTGGTGGCGGGCTCTGGGACGTACTTTGGTGAAGGCCTTTGTGGAATATTAGAGGGAATAATTAAACTAGGTTTCTCTTCCTATGCTGCATTTTGGCTGGGGAAGAGCTCTCAAAGCAGGTATGGCCTTTCTCTTTTGAAATTTCCTTTCATGTGTCTCTTGGAAGGTGATGAGGACCACTTGTTTCTTTGAGCCAGTTTTCTGCTTCAACTTTAAAGAGCTTTTCAATTTCATTCCTAGGAAGCCACATTGCCACACCATTTTGAATATCTATGGGAGAATTAAATCACTCCCTAAATATATCTACTATGAATACTTGCTTGGTTAAAGCAATTATGGCAGAAAAGAATATAATTTTGCTAATGTAATTTTAGTTTTGTCATTATAACACTTATTTTCTTAAAAGGATGCTATCTTTTCATGAGGTTTACTTATTCAACTTACCCATCAAAGTCTGGGTATCTGAGGGAAATCTCCCCAAGAGTTGTTATTTGGGAATGGTTGCCTTCTCTTCTCTGTTCAATAGCACTTTGTTCAGACCACTATATAGGACTGATATCTATAATAATTAGTGGTTAATATGACTTTTCTCCTAAGAAACTATGTTGTAAGCCCACTAAGCATAAATGGACTGCCTTTTATCAACACAACCTCAGGAATGGCTACAATCATCAGCCCCAACCACAGCCTCATTCTTGCTAGAACTGACTGCATGATTGTGTTCTACAACCAGGTACACTGCTACTGTTACCAACAATCACCACTAGGCCCAAACCATGTCATCTGTCTCAGAGGCTGGCTTGAAAACCACCGAGTCAATAGCTGATTTTTTTATTTAAGATCTTTCGTTTACAGGAAAATAAAAAATAAATTCAATTTAAGCAAATGAGTGTGGAGTTCAATGTCCAAGAAATAGTTTATATTAACAGCCTGGAAAGCTGGGCTGGCAACACATACCATGTGCATTCTTTGGAATGTGCTCCTCCTTCTAAAAAAGAAATCCTAAGCACGCAATGTGTGGTCCCTTCCACATGTAACAACTTAGACTTTAAGATACCCAGCAACATTTGGAACGCCTCTTTTAAAAGGACTGTAAAATGAATGCTTGGCCTGTACATTTCACGGGCCACTTGGGAAAAAGCCAATTGTCAACCATAAATGGGTCTTGTTATTCCAGTGTATGTTGAAGGTCAACTGTCCCCAAACAACCACTCCAATCCCCAGCTAATGGCTTCCCACCAAGAGGGAGTATGGAGGGGGCTTTCTTTGGGAAGCTCCATCTTTCTAATTCTCAAAAAGGGCTGTGTTCAGGAAGTTGTTGCTTTATCCCTGAAACGTTTGCAGTGGAATGCAATTATATTCAGCTTATTTGGCAGTAAATTTTATTTTGGCAGGGCAAAAGGCATTTCCATAGAGTTTCCCTTCTAATATTAGTGCTATTATTATCACTATAACCATAGTAATAATAAGAAATACCATTATTTGATTGCCAACTGTGTGCCAAACCTTATGTGTTTTGCCACAATTGGCAGAAAAAATATACTTATTTCAATTTATAGATAGGAAAACTGAAGTTTAGAGACGTTAGACATCTTAAGAAATGTCAAACACCTAGCAAGAGTGACGGTTAGTGTTATAGGCTTAATATATTTATCTCTTTGACATTTATATGTAAAACCTAACCCCAAGGTGATGGTAATAGGAAGTGAGGACTTTGGCTGGTGATTTGGTCATGGGGGAAAAGCCCTCATGAATGGGATTAGTGCTCTTCTTAGTTCCAGAGAACTCTCATGACTCTTCCATCATGTGAGAATGCAGTGATACACAGGCTCTCACTAGAACTGAATTTTCTAGAAACCTGTTCTTAGACTTCCCAGACTCCAGAAGTATGAAGACAAATTTTTTCGTTTGTTTAAATCACTCTATTTTAGCAACATGAACCAACAAAGATAACTAGTGTTTGTTTGGGTCAATGCTATTTACTGTAAATATTACACTCTTGATCATGATGCCATACTCCTCTAACACATGGCATTCGTAGGCACAGTTTGAGGAGCCCAGGATTAAAGGTATGAGTTGCCTACAGAGGCAATAAGATCCCACATTCTGGCTCACAGTTCTCGCCTGTATCATCTGCTACTCACTAAATCTATAATAATATTGGTTATAAGAGAAATGAGCTGAGAAAACACTGAATTATTAGGAAAACAATGGATAAAATGCTATTTTATTGCATGTTTCTGGGACTTCATTCTTTGTCATACACATTCATATTTATTTTTTTTTATTTTTATTTATTTATTTATTTTTTTTTAATGTGCATGAAGATGTTTATTACATAAACACTAAAACTCAAATGCTGGAGCATCTGTCCATTGGATACCAGGCAGCTTATAAAAATTACAAATATAAACACTATAAAAACAACATGGGAAATGCTAACCATATACTATTAAGTGAAAATAAATATTAAGTTATGTTTCCTATGATTATAATTTGTGAAATAAACATATGGATAAGGACAAAGACTAGAAGGAAAAATACTTTTAAATGTAATCAAATAGGTTAACAGGGTTACAGAGGAATTATTTAATGACTTTAGATATTAACATTGTCATAATATTTTTAAAACTCAAAATTAGAGGGGGGATAACAAAGATGATTTTTCCTTCCCAGAAATCTGAGCTAAGATCTTAAACACTAGCCTGTGTTCCATTCATCTCTGTGATGTTCTAAGCACTAGTTTAGCTCCCTAGAGCATTATCACATATGCTCATTTTTAGACAATAATGTAGATTTCTGTGACCTTATATGTTGTTATGCCTAAGCAGCAGCAAAGTAATGCATTCTCTCTTTGGAATGCCAAAGAGCAGAAAAATTCATAACTGGATTGAGAGTTCCTGAAAAAAAAAATGGAACTAGCAATATTTTAGTTTGTTTGGAGCCCTTAAGTGAGATGATCTTTTCAAGGGAAACTTCCTTACCAGATAAATTACCTCTGCAATGAAATCACTTCACAATATTGATGCACATCCTTTACACTGTCTGATCATTCCAGAATGCTGTATCAAAGTTAATGATAACCATTCTTATACACTACTGATTTAGACAAGATACTTTAATCACTTACACTCTTGGAACATAACAGAATTTATGCAAATGACTATACAATAGTAACCAGGTATTACATTTATTTATACATCAGGAAATGAGGCAGAGCTTCAGGGAAAATTCAAGTTCAGTCAGAGTCTTTGCATTACTTCCTCAGTCTCCTATTAGCACTTAGGGAATTCTGTCTTTTGGTTTTCAGAGTGGATCATGTTTGAACAACACCTCAGGATGTGAAAGTTGCTTTTTGTGTCAAGGGTTGTTTAAAGATAGGGTTGTTACAATTTGTTGTTACCAATGGTTTTAGTCAAAGAGGGGGCAAGTGTTGACCATCCTATCTCCTAAAAAAGGTAGGTGGAAGGTTTCTCAAACAAATCAGTAACATTAAGGCTTGGTCCTGTAAGAAAAGGTACTGAGGCCATGCAGTTTCTGATCATCATCGCTATTTTTCCTTGACAGTGTGTAGAGCATCAAGATTATTTTCACACATAAAACCTCCCCCAGCAAGACAAGCCATGAACATCCAAAGTCAGCTGGCAGGCTAGGCTCCAGAATCCCTTCTGTAGGAAAACTGGATTATTCTGTCTCAAACTGAGATCTTCTTTCTTTGCACCCCTATTGCATTTTGCAATTTCAACCATAACTCTGAGTTCTTATTATTTGCCTTGTATTATTCTCCTTTTCTTTTTCTACATATGATAAGATTCCTTACCAATGTTGTGAATGGTTAGCGAGTACTATGCATTTTATACTTTTTTTTTTAAATAGACCTACTGCTATGGTTTAGATGTTGAATATCTCCCAAAGGTTCATATGTGAAGTCTTGGTCCCAAGGTCATAGTATTGAGAGGTCCTGTGGATCTTTAAGATGTGGGCCTAGAGGGCGATCATTAGGTCATTAAGTGCTATGTCCTTGAAGGGGACTGCTGGACCCCAGGGTATATCTATTTGTCTCTGTCTCAGCTTTGGTTCAGGATGTGACCATTAGAATCTACATATGCTCCAGCCATTAAACCACTGGCCTCCTAATAATGGATTTTGAACCTCCAAAACTGAGCTAAACAAATCTCTTTCCTTCAAACCTATGTCAGGTATTTTATTATAGTGATGAACAGCTGATTAAAATGCCCCCTCCTACCCTGACACTTGCACAGTGATGACTGTATAGTGGGTGATAGCAAATTTGTATATATTAATTTATTTTCCCTGTAACTAAAACATTTGGAAAATTCTTTAATTTATCTTTGTATAAAAATAACATGCAAGCATCACACTCATTACAATATATAATTAGAAAATTACTCAATTATTCAGTGAGGTACTGAGCAATAGTCAAGTACAAAGCTGTCAGCAGTGCCAGCTCCACAATGGGTACTTGGTAAGATTCAATGCATATTGAATAAAGGAACAAAAGGAAACATACTTCGAGCTTCTCTTTTAGAAAATTAAATAGCATGTTTCTAAGAGAAACGGATTTAGAATGATAATTAAATAGGTATAAATTCTTAAAGGCAGTACTTTATAAATGGTAAGAAGTCAACAACCCATATAACTAGGAAACTGACTTTGGAGTAAATTTTTAATCTAGAATGAACAAATTCTTAATATAAGTCCTTTAATGAAACATATAATTTGTCCATAACCTTATTTGATAGAAGCAGAAGGGAGATCCTTCTAGATATACATGTAACATTTTAAGGCTGAAACCCAGCTCAGACTTCTCATGAGCTGGAGGTGTTTTCTCTACCCTGAAGCAGCCAGAAGGCCCTGCGCATGGTGTTCTTGCTCCATGTT